>NW_022204764.1:0-65404 GCF_008831285.2 Nymphaea colorata | reverse complement strand
AACCCCAACCCCAACCCCAACCCCAACCCCAACCCCAACCCCAACCCCAACCCCAACCCCAACCCCAACCCCAACCCCAACCCCAACCCCAACCCCATCAGATTTTTTAATAAAATACTTGATCATATTAAGATAAACAAGGTAAGTTTTCAGAGGTTAGGATAGCTATTGAGAGATTTCAAATTACAGGCAAGAATCTCGAGTTAGAGTTATAATTTCACTTCTTGCTATATTTGATGCAATAGAGATAACTAATCATGGGAGGAGATACTTGGGTACGTCTGCGAAGGTTGGTTTAAGGTCATATTGGCCGGGTCCTGGGTTTTTATTCACCTCAAATTTGATCTTCTCATCCTTGCCGAAGCTTACCTTTCCTCTTGGAGCCTTAAGTTAAGTTGACTTATTTTCATAGGCTCCTGGTCCTGGCACGAAATTAGCCTCATTTTTAGCCTATTGTCCTTGGCGATCGAGTAGCGTCCACTTCCCTTGAGCCAAGAATCATTATCGTATTTAAACTGCTCATAAGACTGCAGTTAATCTATTAAGTACTCCAGGGCCGGGGACTCTACTGAGTCCAAATCTTTTAGCTTTTATGCGATTTTCACTGATTTCCGAGAAGATATCAGTCGGCTTTAATAAGTACCAGGGCCAGGCACATTACTTGTCTCATATCTGAGCTTTTCTGATTTTCCGTGGAATCCATAAGCAGGGGCTGCTTGGATTACTTTTTTATATCCGTTGGTATGCTCATATTGACCTGGACCAAGATTAAAGCCGTCTCCGCTTCGACCTTCTCTTGCGGATTTCGACAGTGACCAGCTTGGGTATTTTTCCTTATGATTGATGATGGACTCATAGGCGCCTGGTCCGGGAGTTTTTGAGTTGATGGCCATATCCTTTGAATCTTTGCTCAGTTTTCCGCCTATATGTGAGAAAATTTCTTTTTTTGGCTCATAACTTCCTGGGCCAGGAACTTTCCTTGATAGGATTCTCGTTACATGCTCGGCATC
The DNA here is from genome assembly GCF_008831285.2 of Nymphaea colorata. NCBI lineage: Eukaryota > Viridiplantae > Streptophyta > Magnoliopsida > Nymphaeales > Nymphaeaceae > Nymphaea > Nymphaea colorata. The sequence continues at coordinate 64,394 of NW_022204764.1, read as the reverse complement.
TCAACGAGTCTAGACCCAAATCCATAGCTTGGCTCTGCTTTGATTCGTATTTAAAGACAGCCTTTTCATAAGAATATGAGCCAGGACCTGGTACTCTATTGGCTTCATCTTTAACCCTACTTTCTCGTCCAAAGTTATTTCCCTTATATTTTGTTGCAAGGTGAGACTTATACTCATAATTTCCAGGACCTGGAAAGACCTCACTCTTTTCTCCAAATTTAGGACGCATGCTGAATCTATATTATCTACCTGAAAGAAGGCTGCTTTTATTTTCCATAATTGTAAGCGGGGAGTACTGCCCTGGTCCTACGTTTAGTTTTTCTTAAAGCAAATCTCTCCTACTGAGCATTGAGAAACTTGGCTTTTTCTAGATTACGCTAAATTGACTTGTGCTACAAGAGATTCTTTTGGCTCGTAGGCTCCTGGTCCTGGATTGTTTGATTTCTCATCTCGACGGATATCCTTTCCGAAGCTTCCTTAGTTAAACCATATACCTGTAAAGTGGGTCAGTGCTCTTGACGATTTTGGGGCTGTTTTATGGGCTGCATAAAAAGGGAGATACTTGTACTGCCCAGGACCAGGATTGTCTGGGATTTTTTCGTCTAAATCAATGAATGAGGACCTCTTTTTGCTTTCGGCACAGAAAAGGCGGAAACCATGGGTGTGCAATAAAATAAAAAGATTAGATTAATTAGTCTTGTTAATCAAAAAATTAATCAAGAAAAATAAAAATAAATATATTTAATTCCATATCAAGAGCAATGGTTAGATTTAAAGCTCTCTTGGTCTTAATAATATTATTATGAGGAAGCATATTATTAATGGGAGCCGTTTTGTCTTTTTCTGGCCACTATTTACGCTTTTTGCGTATCTAGTCTTCTCAAAAGACGATTCGTGCCCTCTCAGTTGCGTACAGACTGATAATGGATGCAAAGTATGCTTCCAAGCATGTGCTCAAAATAACTCAACTGCTTACTTCTTCAGCTCCTGTAATCAATCCTTCAATAATCTCCCCAAGAAAGTAATTCTAATCAGCCAGAATCGACTACGGTCACATATGGGATATCTGAGTGTGGGACACAATGCTGCGATCCTCAGCTTCAAGTATTTAAAATCCAGTCCTAACATCATGCCTTATCCCATCATCTAATCAAACCAAAGTAACCATTATCGTTATTGTAACTCTTACAGTCATTTTCGTTGCTTTATGCTGCATAGTCTCTGGAATTCCAAAATTAGATAAAAAATAATTGGGTGTCTTTGTAAGGAAAAAGCCTAAGAGGTGAGAAAAAATGCTGTTGTAAATAACAGTCTTTCATTGTCCAACATCATAGACCTCACTCCAGCAGAATAGCGAAAATAAAGGAAAACGTTTCACTCCTATACTAGTGATCAAATTTGCTCAATTTGTTTAGAGGCAGGAAGTAATGTTTCAACTCGTTGTGGCCATCCATACCACTTCAAATGCCTATATTAATGGGCTACTCGCAAGCCAGACTGCCCAATGTGCAAATCATCTGAATTAAAGCGGGTATTTGTTCTCTGTCAAAAATGCCATCAACGGAAAGCCCAAGTAGCGCTTCGGTAAGTGCCTTATATGAGAATGGATTATGTGGGAACTTATGAGTGTTAGAAATGCAGGAATAAGTGATCATTTACTCTTTTGCTTCACAAATGCTTGATTTCTTGTATGGAGCTGTCCTAGTGCTCTATTAAAATAGCTGGGTTCGATTCTGACTGCTGGATTGGCTCATGTGCCGTGTCTTCGCCCTTCCTGATCGGCTTCCTTGGGCTTGTAATTCGGTGGAGTGAATTCTGCTTTTTCACTATAATATTTTATATATTTACTCTCTTTTCGTTCTTTTTCGTGGCTCATCATAGTTGCGTTCAAAATATCGTTTTTTGATTCCTTTTTATTCATTGTTTTCGAGTAAAGACTTTCTCTTTTGGACAGCAGGATCTGGATATTCAGGTTCTTATATCCTCGCCTTTGGGTGCGGAAGTGTAGACATTGGTAAGAACTAAGAGCTTCTGCTCCTGAAGCTTTCTTAGACGAAATTAAGGCGGGAAAGCATCTTTTCCAGCATAATGGTAAAGTTAAAGGCCTACATAATAAATAAAATACTGTTTTTGATGCATTGTGGGGCACATTCTATGGTAACTAGGCGAATCCAAAAATTGGTATGCAATCTGTACTCAATTTTAAGTGAGAAGATAGGAACCATTTATCCCAAAGGTGGCCTATGGCGGCAAATAAGCCGATTTTTGTAATAAAGTAGCATCCCATTGCTAAAAAAGCGATGGTTTGTTTCTAAATTAAACAAAAGTTACTATTGTGAGGAATTTCCTTAGATAGTAGAATTCTGCGAACTTGAAATCAAACTATACTACTCCATCCAGCTCAATTGCGTTTCCTGTTTTGCACAAGCGATCAATCTGCTAGAGTGAATATTGCAAATTTATGTTTGTCAAGGTGTTTCCAAAGCCGATGTTGATTGAAAAGTAGTCATTTTTCAGATACAAAGCTGATAAGTAGGCCTTAAGAGAGATGTCGATTGAGTCATTTATGCAATATCCGTGCCTTTTAAGCTTTTCAATATCTTCAGTGTTTCCAAAAATAAATCATTAAGCTCTACTTTGCATTTGAGCTCTTGATCTTCATCGTCAATGATGGTATCAAAGATGTATACAACATTTTTGTAAATTTTACCTGCCAAGACTTATCTGACATACTTCCAGTATTCATGGTCAATAAATTATTGATTACTACTCATGCCTGGATCAACTAGTTTTTTCGTTTTTTCATCAAAAACATAATAGCGCATAAAGTACTAGCGGCCTTCATTTTCATCACTTCCACTCTCCTCATAAAAAAGATGCACTCGAAGCAATTATCCAAAATAAGAAACAGTCAAAAAGCGCTTTCCCAGCCTCAAACAGCCTAGTTTAAGGTTTACTCCATATTATTTCGCTTGGTTGCTCCTTATGATGCTTCTCTTGACCTTTTTATCAGACCCCACCAGCATAAGTTGGTTTTGGCTGCAGAAAGAGACCATGCTTGACAAAAATTCCTACTACTCCCAGTTTGGTTTACCGTTATCTTCAACTTTTATATAGTATAAGCCATGAGAATCCTTATCGAACTGAACCATTATCTCAGTAGCTCCTAGCATGAGAGAGTTATCAATTAATAATCCGAAAGCAGCAAAAGGATATTCAATAGTTTACTTAAAGTCATTTATTGATTGGCTTGAAAATGGTTTACAAGCAAATACAAAGTTTTTTCGTTTCTCGTAGCAAAGGCAGCATGCATAATTATAAGAAGATTCAGTGATTTCATTTTCTTCCTCATTATAGTTCAGACTATCCAATCCTACCTTCACAGACCAAAGGTCATTCATCAACTACATCTTCCATTTTCATGTTTAGTAAGCCCTCCAAATAAAAAGAATTCTCCATTTGAAATTGCGAAAGAGAAACCAATCCGCTTCAATGCTGAAAAGTGATATGAAGGGTTTGCGATCCATAGCTAGGTTTTCATATTGTAAATCCATAGTCTGTGAAAAACTAATCTTCATTATGACCTCCAGCAGGCAGAGATAGTCCCTATTTAATGAAAAAGAGAATGATCGCATCGGGGAGGAAGATGGGATGACTTACTTATCACTCTAATATCAAGCCTTGCCTTGCTAACTCTGGTGGGAAGTTGAACTATCAGCTCGTACATATCGTTTAGGTACTGGAGCTTTTCACCTGATTGGTATGCCCCACCGAACATGAAAATTCGACCATTGTGAACACAGAGAGCAGTCCCAAGACGAAACTTAAGTGAATACTCATAGTTTCCCTCACAGCGATGCCACGATTTAGTGTCGATTGTATAAAGAAAGCATAATGCTTGCTTACTGTGCTACGTGAGTTGAATCCTTCAAAATGAAGAAGCCAGTTTTTCTAGACTGCAATAAGTCGGCCTCCTTCTGATGGACTTGGCTGTTCGCCTTTTTGATCACATTTAACCCACTCTATTGAATCAAGGTTGAATCTCCACAAATCTGAAATGTATTCATCATCCTTGCCGACCCCGCCGAATAAGTACCATCGGTTATTGATGATTGCGTGGCACTGTCCTGAGAAAGAATCAAGATCCTTGCATGTTGTTTTGGTCCATACCCGCTTCCATTTCTTCGAGTCGATTTCGTAAATGTGGAGGAATAAAGGGTTAGATTTTGGCTCAACCTCTGAAGTGATGCCACCCCAAACGTATATCTTTCCTTTGTAGAAGACTGAGCAGTGATTCATACGAGGAGAAGGATACGAGTATTCTGAACGATCACTGTTTTTTTCTATAGGCTTAGATGACATGATTCGCATTTTCCACTTGCACTTTTACTATTTTGGTTCTTTTCGATCAAGCGATTTGTCGAAATGGCTTGCATGTCTTTCCCTCTATGTAGAGTGCATTATTAAAAGCAGCAATTAATTATTATTAGATAAAACTTAGCTTCTCATGGTTTACAACCTTAATCAATTTTTATCTGAGTGTTTAAGATTTATAAAGGATAATTATGATCAAAGGATTAATGGCCTGCAGGACCAACAATTACCTGCATCGAATGGCTCGACAGTCCTTCGCATTTCTCAAACCACAAGCTTAGCCACAGAAAGCTCCTCTCCAGAAGAAAGCTTATCAAGCTTTGCTTAGGAATAGCATCGAGAACAGCATTAAATTTCCATCATCAGATATGCTTAAAATGCTCAGGTCGAGAGGAATCACCAAAATTATGGCATCTAATCACAACATTGAAGAGACTGACCAAGTGTTGGAAGCGCATGTCGAGTGTCTTTATGCCCTTATCCATCGTATTGAACCTTCCATTGAGGCTATCTCGATGTTCACCGAAACAGTATCATTCTACTAAAGCAGATTTATGGCCACCTTGATAATCTCCGCGATGCTGATATCACTGTACCGTCTCTCCTTAACCTTTTAAAACCCAATATTCTCACAAAGTTAGTCAAAATCGTACAAGCTATCGATGGATTCTACAATGAATCTTTTCGAGCCCTGATAAGCGCACTTGTCATCAAGCTTCTCTAGCAATCTGTAAAAAACTAGGTTCGAAATCGCCTTTAAACACGAAAATTAGCTGAAGATATGGCACTGGCGTTGAAAGGTCAAAGAGAGATTAAAGATGGAGAAGGAAATTTGGTGAAACCTTAAAACTTAGATGCTTGGCAACGTCAAAGAACAAATTAAATTAAATAAAATTGCCGATTTGTTAATGAGCTTGACTATTGGAACAGCTTTCAGCTTGTTCTAGGCATGTAATACTATACAGATGATTTTCTTCTGAACAATATGAGCCGGCTCGAAAAATCTCTTTAAAAAGATCCACGAACTATGGATTTATCAGAAGTTATGGTCAAGATTAAGTGTATTGTTCAGCTACATCGATTCAAAAATCATAAATAGGTTGGAGTAAAGGGACTGAGAGCGCTCTTTCTAACTTATAACAAGCTAATAGACCAGTACTTTAAGTTACTCAGCCAAGAATCAAAGTAATCCTCTTAAAATGCAGCCTCTTAGAATACATTAACTCTGAAGAGCCTATAATTCAAGTGCAATTGTTAACGTCGTTTCTCACTCAAGATCATTATTAACGCGCAAAAAAAGTTTATTTAGATATGTAATCATCTAATGAATATAGTTTCAAGGCCGCTCTTAATGTCTTTAATAACGGTGTGCTTTTAGTGGATATTAAGCGTCTTAGGGGGCTCTTTGAAGTGATTCTCATTCTTTATGGCCATGAAGATACTAAGGATATACATGAACTCCTTTCTCAGCTGGAAAAAGTTATGATCATGTATCCTTTGGAAAAGTTCGATAAGCTTGAAGCTCATTGCTTTGTATGTGAAAAATTCGGGTTCAAATCTGATGTTTTTGCTGATAAGTTTATGAAATATTTGCTGCAGCAAAAGTAGAAGTTGGAGCGGAATAGGGGCCACTTACATCATATACATCAAGTGACTCGTGAAATTAGCTTGGCTAAGAGGTTTCTCATCTATTCTAAAATAGCAAATAAGCCAACTAAGGAACAACTTGATACTGCAGCAAAGCTATCAAGCGAACTCTTTGATCCAAGCGTTTGGTATCTACTTGCCTAATCTGACGCAACTTCTTAGTCCTTCTTAACTGCATCATCCTTCAGTCACCATATCTATTTTATCCGGACAGGGATTCAGAATATCACAGCTGGAACATTAGAAAGGCGAAAAATTGATGGCTTGTGCTCACAGTTAAGTATTCGAAATTTGAACCGCCAGCATGGGCAGTTGATGGACTAACTGAAGAATTCTAATCATCGTTACAATCTTAAGCTTGATCATCTCTCCAACTGGCGTCATAACCCTCATGCCCGTATGTGTACACTCCTTTAACTTGCAAACCACTACTACGATAATCTTAAAAAGCAAACCCCACAAGAGGCTACTAATTTTATTCAGCAATTCCTAAGCAAGTCGATAGGATCTACTCTCTTTTACAATACGCTCAAGCAACGATTTGCTTATCCAGGAGTGCTTCACAATTTCATCTAGCTTATGGAGAAGGCAAATCCAAAGAGTTTCCCTATTCAAAACAGAGATTTAGAGGCTATCAAGCGACTTTACCATGCCCAATTAACAAAAATAGTAAAAGAAACTGAAAAGCCTATCTTTTCATATTACTATCAAGAGCACCTTGATATGATTGAGCTCAATCGAGCAATCATTCCCTTCAGCCAAGAAGTGTATGGTTTGCCAAATATTGGAAACTGTGCAGCCAAAAGCCTTCATTATCAAGCAATGCGTCGCTTTGAAAAGCAGAAAGATTATCTACGCATTCAGATATAAACCTTCTTGAAATTCAATAAAAGTAGTGGAGTTGAAGTTGTTGCCAACTATCTTGAGCTGCCTCATCTCGCAGATTTAAAAGTGACTATTAACAACGATCAACCTACAATTGTGCTATTCCGTAATTATTAAAATGAACCGAATCACTTCCTGAACTATAAGCAGATCGACATGCAAAGAGATGCAGAGCAATATTGGAGGAAGAAAGGGTACTTAATCTACGTTGTGAAGTGTGAAAAAGATCTAGAAGAATTTATCAAAAGGATTACCAAGCAACCGAATTCTTCATAAAAATGATGCTGACTATCTAATTATTAAAGCGTTAACTATAATCTTTATTCTTTTTCATAATATGGATTCTTTTATTTATCATTCTTCAATGCTGTTAACTCTGGAAGCGAAAATTGGGGCTCTTCGGGCTAAAGTTTCTTCATATTTTGACTCCTCATCGTAAGGAGCACCAACTCTCTTTGGCCATTGAGCTCCTTCCCTGAGTTCGCGTTCCAAGAGTCGATTAATCCAGCTAGTCCATTTAGCTTCGAATGACTCCAAGATCTTGATGCGATCGCCCTCAGTAACGATAGCGTGATTGATAGAGTGATAAGCAATCAGCTTCAGATGTCTAAGGCTCCAGTTGAAGGAAACTGTAGATGCGAAATAATCAACTGTGGTGTCTTCATAGCCGAATTTTCCAGGATCGTCTGAGCTTATAGAGACAGCATATCCTAATCCCAACAGAAGGGGCGCAGTTGACATACGGATGTCAGTCATACCACCAGTAAGTAGGTTGGAGATCGGGTTTAGCTCAAAGCAGATGTGACGACATTGGTTAAGATATTAAATTCGCTTGACGATATTTAGTCCATGCCCAATTCGCACACTACCTGATCTGACAGACAGCTCAACATTGCTGTTAAGGTGATCTTTAGTTTCTCCAGCATGGTAAACTTTCTTGAGATCAAGGTGAGCCCATTTTTTCACGATCTTGTCTCCCACACGAATGTAAGGTTCCATTGAGCCATAAGGATCTTCTTGTTGGACAAAATCAATGCCAACCATTCTTGGCCACTCGTAAGAGCATGCTTTGTCGAGCATTTAGAAGTTTTTCTCTTCACTCAAGGCCTTCAGTCCAAAGAAGATGAAAGAAGCGCTAAATGAGGGATGATCTTGAATGACTTGATTATAAACCTCGTCAAAGGCTTGCATGTACATGCCTTCATCATGATTTTTCACGAAGTTCCCCTTATCATCATATTCTGCAAGTTGGCAAAGCAGTGCGCGGAACTCTACACGTTAGTATCCGTTCTTGATATACTTGAGAAGAACATGTCTCACATATTTCTTAAAGACGTGAAGGGCGAAGACCAAAATGAAGAAGTTGCATATCTTTTCCTCAAAAAGAACCCAGAATTCATGTTGATTTCCAGAAACTACAAGCAATTCCTCTCTTGATAACATTGTCAAATTAGACACAAACTTGACGACCTTCCTTTGGTTAGGCAGCTCATCAGCTAACTGTTTAAAGCTCACCCATCCTTCCTTTTGTGCTTGTTCTGCTGGGCCAATTTTGAATGATTTCCTGTCGGCTGCCAGATAAATGTTCGGATCAGTAATGATATGTTCGCGATACTTTATTAGAAATGGCTTACGAAATCTTCATCTTCATTACAGTCGAAATGATCATGATGCAGAACACCCTTCGGATATCCTTAAGGAACTAATAAAGTTCACTACTTCGGATATGCTAAAGATGCGTGAGCGTGGTTTCTATATGCCAAAAATAGTACTGTGAAAGAAATCTTCGGGAAGCTTGGCAATTTAACGGCGACGGACCTCTTAAAACTTTTCTTACGCCAGCTCATCTTCTTTGGTGTACTTCCAGTTGTTAGTGCTTGTAAAGATATCGAGTCTGCGAATGCGTTAATGGTTATCGCGATGAGTGCCATGAAGGAATTCAGTCACCCAAGCATTCCAATTTTAGTTAAATTTCTTCAAAATATATCTACGCTGCCGGTCTTTGCATAGTGCATGATTGATCGAATGCAGGGCAACCAGCTTTAAATGCTTTAGAGTCCAATCATATGAGACTGATGAGACAAAGAAGTCAGCAGTGCCGTCATCAACTCCGAACTTTCCAGCATCACCGATGTTGATACTTACTGCATAGCCAAGACCAAGTAAAATGGGAGCCGAGGATTCACGAGGGTCACCAGTATAGCCGAGCAAAAGGTTAGAAATAGGGCATTTTTCAAAGCAAATGTGCTTGCAAAAAGGAAGGAACTCCACTCTCTGCAAAATATTGAGGCCATGGCCTATGCGAACACTTCCTGCAACCACTGCCTACTCAATATTACGAGATAAATGATTTTTAGTTTCGCCTGCGTGATAAACTTTCCATAGTCTCACATCTGTGTGCTTAGCTAGAACCTTTTCCAAAATGCGGTCATATCTCTACAAGCTTCCGTACCGATCCTCCTCTTGTACAAAGTCAATTCCAACAGTTCTTGCCCAATTTAACTCACAGATTTTTTCCAAATGTTACTCAATCTCTTGCTCACTCCAAGACTTGCGTATGCAAAAGATAAACCCGACTGTAAAATGAGGAGACTCCTTTTCAATTTCTGCAAATGCCTCATCGAAGGCTACAGCGAACTCGTTTTCTGGTAATTTGCAGATGAACTTTCCATGGGCATCGTATAGGGAGAGTTTTAGTAATTCTGCTCGGAATTCAATACGTTGGTAGCCGTTCCGAATAAATTTGCGTAACATATGCTTCACATATGCAGTGAAGAGGTGTCTGGAGTATATCAACACAGTGGAGTTCGAACTTTTTTTTTCGAAAAGGTTCCATGCTTCATTATCCTTGCCTCTACAGACTGTCTTTAGCTCTTCTGTGTCGAAAATTGTTATTTTAGAAATGGCTGCCAAGAAATCCTCCTCTTTTTTGTACATCTTGCGCCCCTTCTCCATGGATACCCAGTTATATCTCAAGGCCTCTTCCTTGGTACCGATTCTAAAACTGTCAAAATCCTCAGTGACATATACATTTTGATCCCCCACGACGTGATTGCGGTACTAAGTAAATAAAACCTTACAAACTCAACATCTTCACAGCAATCGAAGAACACGTTATGTAAGACTCCCTTGGGAAGAGTTTTTAGAGCCTTGTACAGTCTAGTGCTTTTCATAAAAGATAGTCCGAGTAAGGCGCTACCTATGTGAGGGAAAACGTACGATCGAAGAAGTTCTTTGGAAGAATTTCACGTGCCTCTTTCTCGAATGATGAAAACTCAACTTCTGCGAGCTCGTCGTCAGCAGAGTAACTCCAATGCCTTGTGGAATCAAAAATATCAAGGTTCATAAATGTAAATAATATATCCTGATTCAATCAAAGTAGTTACCAAACCATCATATTCCTGATTATTTATGCGCCATATCCTTCGAATCAAATAACCATTGTGGGTTGAATATATCCTTGAATAAGTAATCGAACTAAATGCCAATAAATCTTAAGAAGATTTTGAACAACTTTACCAGCCTATTGTAGAACCTTTTGAAGTTTCCGTAAATTTTTTTTTATTTAAAACAAGGAATATTAGTTTTACTAATAATAGTTAGAAGTTTATCATATCTTGATGGAAGCAAACGAAGAGTTTCCTTTTGGCGACAAGTTTGATTGGAAAAATAAAATTTTCCTCGGAGAGGGCAGCTACGGAAGAGTCTTCAAGGTCAAGAGCCTCCAAGACGGACAATTTTATGCCATCAAGCAGATGAGAATGGAAGAGTTCAATCAAGATCCCACCCTTATGGCCTCTCTCAAAGGCGAAATTCAGATTACCATGGATGTCAACTCTGACCACACAGTCAAGATGCTAGACGCTAAGATCGGAAAAAATTATACATACATGATCCTCGAGCTCTGCGATACCGACTTGCGTAAAGAACTTGCCTCACGCAAATTTACTGAACCAGAATGTGTGGCTATCTTCGAGGAGATCATGATGGGCTTCAATGTCCTCGTTCACAAAGGTTACATCCATCGTGATATAAAACCGGCAAACACACTCGTCAAGAATCATCACTATAAGGTCGCTGATTTCGGTTTCGCATGCAAAGCAGATATCCTAGGTCGAAAGAAGCTCACCGATATTTGCGGAACTCCCATTTACATGGCTCCACAGTTGCTGAAAAACGAACCCTATACAGCCAAATCAGACATATGGAGTCTGGGCCTCATGCTTTATGAAATGATCTTCGGATATGCCCCTTGGCCTTGTCGTAGCTTGGAAGAATATCTCAGCGGAATCTATCATAAGTCTTTGAGCTTCCCTTACAACGCTAAGATCGGATAGAACACCAAAGACTTCCTTTTGAAAAGTTTAGTCATTGATTAAGACAAGAGGATGTCATGGGAGCAAGTCTTTGAACACCCATTGATTAAACAGAAGGAGGTTGGATCTGAAGTTAAAGAAGTCAAAGTCGACCCCTACACAAAGAAAATGCTAATCCAACTGCAGACTTATATCATAAAATACAACATCAATTGGCCACAACTCAAGACTAAGTATTCTCAACAAATTATTGATCAGCGAGTTTTCTTTTCTGTCCTCAAGGAAATCAATCCTCTCATCACAACTCACGAATCCTCGACTCTTTTCAACTACCTGGACAGTCTGGAGAGTGGGAAAACAGGAGTTATTAGTTGGTCAGTTATCGACAAGAATCTCCTTCAAGTAGACTACCGAAGCTCAGAAGATGTATTGTCTCGCAAAATCGATGAAGTTGTGGCCATCTTAAGGGCCCAAAAAGCCGATCCCCTCAAGATTTTTGAACAAATCGATGCCAACCATAGTGGATCTTTGGACTTCGCCGAATTCTCTAAGTTCATTGTTACAATTGCTCCTTGCTATACTAAAGAATAAGTGCTTCAAATTTTCCGCCTTTTCGATAATGACAAAAACGGCCTGATTTCTAAGCAAGAATTTTTGGAGTTCCTTACCGTAAGGATGCCTTCCCACAAGCAACCTCCCACTATTCATACATTCCAAAAGGAGCGTGCTGCTCGTAATCTAAGTCAGTTGGTCGGTTACATCAAGTGGATGAACATCAGCCCTTAAACCATCATTAAGATGGCTGATAGCGATGGCAACCGCCAGCTTGATTTTGAAGAGTTTGCCAAGTTTATCAGAACCAAACTGAATTTCAACATTTCCGAAGAAGAAATAAGTGAGCTGTTTACAGTGATTAACAAGTCTAACGATAACAAAATCTCCTTGAATGAACTCGTTGCCGCCCTCAAATGATTTGATCCCACATTTGCATATCTATAAGCTATTAGTATTGCTATAATGAAGCGTAAATTGTGGTCTCTTAGATTCATTCGAACGGTGACGTTCTATCTGATTCTATCTGTCGACTGTAATAGTTTATAATCGAAATGAGATCATTGGAAAATAAGCTGCCATGTAAACAGCGGCTGAAGGAGCTAAGATAGAGGGCCATAACATAGCGAGATTACTTACGGTTGCAGGAGTATTACCTTAATATAAAAAAAGTACAGCCTTTTTCACTCAGATATTTCTGACTGCATTATTGGCAGTCCTGATAACTCTGATAGTAGTTGGAGTCGTAGTGCCTATTACGCTTCATTTCTTAGCGATCACATAAAATGGACCAAACTGCCTAGTCACTCATTATTAAGGATCAAATTATTTTCGGCCCAAGTGCTTCACCTGTCAACAGGGTTATAATCTCACAAATGGAACATGCTTCGCAATTTAATGACCATTCCCGTAACGATTGGAACAGTTTTTCCCTGGATTTTTATATTTTGTATAGAATTATGTAAAATTTCAAATAAAATGGGAATTCTTTGTAAGAAAGGCTTCGTTCATTATGAAAAATTAACCACATTCTCAATCCTTATTACAAAATGGGTTTTACTGAATTAATAGTCCTATATTTTTTTGCATTCTTTGATATGCTTTTATGAGAGATAAAATATCATTGAATATTGAATTTGAGCTTTCGACTAAGCAATTATTTAATAGAAACACTCTTCCCATCCTTTCCGGTCAACATCACTGGCTTGTACTATGACGATCCATACCGAGAAATTCCTTCAACTGGCCGTTTCTCTATAAGTCCACGCTCTAATCGCTTGGTTGAGCTTGATCCTACCACTCCAGCATGAGTGGATATTGATCTTTTTTTGATAGTGGAGGTGCTTAGACTTCTTCCTGGCTTGCTTGTGAGAACCCATTCGTTATTGTGGAGGATTTTACGAGCTGATTGGGCATGAAGGCCCTTCTTTAGATCTGGTTGAAGCTGCTTGGAAGATGATTTTCTTTTTTCTTTGGAGCGAGAAAGGTTGACATTTTCCTTCGTTGTAACGCGCTGATTAGCAAGAATAGCATGATTTCTTAATCGCAAGTCGTGTTGGCTTGATTTGTAAATTTCTGCTGCTATCTTTTGGTTAGAACGGTAAGGTTTGATACTGCTACCTTGCCCAAGTGCTGGTTTCTTCTTAAATCTATTGTCTTTACTACCCTGATCATATTCTAGGTTGGTCATTTGAAGAGGAGGCTGGCCTTCGGAATAGAACATAGCGTTTCGAATTTCAATTTTTATGTTTGTATTGTAAACAAATTTGCCTTCTTTTTCAGGTTTCTTCTATTCCTTTGTAGGTTTTACCTCTTTCGAGTCTTCACTTGCTTTTTATCGGCTCTTTAAAAATTCATCATAGTTAAATTTCTTCAATATCTTTCCTCCCTGTCTGACCTTGTTTCTTTATCTGAGTTTATCTTTCAGTTTCTGTTCCTCAGCCTTCAGATAATACTCGAAATTGCGATCCTCTGGGAAGGATCCCTTTATTACAAGGTTGTCATGCTTGCTTTGAGGGATAGCCTTATCAATTTGCTTGCACAGTTCATAGAGTACTTTTGAATCTGAGAGGTCGTTGAGATTCGCTTGAGAAATTCCATGAAGAAGTGTACTATACCTCGATTTGCGTTCAACCTGTGAATCAGAGATGGCTGAACTGGAGTCTTGCACACTTGTGATGCTTAGGCCTTGCTCTTCTTTGAGGACCTTTTTGATGCGCTTGTAGTCGTATTCGCGTTTTTTATCGTAATAGCGGCTCATGATCTTTTCGACACTAAGTTCCACCACACGCGGAATGTCGTTGTGGAACTTATAGTACTCAGACAACTGAGCGATCTTCCCGCCGAATTCTTCTATTTTGTACTCTCGTTTTAGAAATTCATCTTGGTCATCGAGCACAAGCCATTCGCGATACTTGCAGCCGGCTTCTGCCTCTTCTTGGTTAGTTGGGCCTTCCAGCCTGAGCAGGGCGTCGATATAAGATGTGGACGATTCCTTGGGATTTTCTATGTATTTGACCTTTATGGCATCGTTCATCATAAAGAAGATGCCGTCTCCTGCGTCTTCCTCGCAAAAGATGCAGTCGTTATATTAAACTTCATTTTTCGATTACCTCATAATAGTTATTATTATCAAATTGTTAGATTGACTTTCTTTAGATTATCTGTATATTTATTCCTATTAATGCAATTCGAATAAAAATTGAAAGAAATATTACCTTCACAACTTTCAATATTGTCATTTTAATAAAACATAAGCAGGCATAGCCGTTCGAGTTTGAATTCAATGAAAGTTTGTAATCTTTCATGCGTTAAGATAAAATTTATGATTAAGTTATAAGTTATAATTAATCAACTCTTATGCGCAGTAAAGGAAAGCAAAAAAATATCGCTTCGTTGGGTAAAAATCCACCCCTAAACATAAACATCTCTTTCAATATTAATCCTAAAAACATCCTGCACCACTAAATACCTTCAGATCTTAAGTATCATTAAAGAATGCAATCTGAACAATTGCCAAATACTGCCAGAGGCAAACATAGCAAGAATCGCAAAGCTTAAAACGAATCAGCTGAAGGAGGAGCAACCTAAAGAACTGTCAGAAAGGTAAATCTGTAAGGGCAGACCGAAGGATAAATAAGCAAAAAAGAGCTATAAAAATTAAAAAGAAATTTTTGAACAGGATAAACAACATGGATATCACATTAGCCATACCAGAAAACGAACCCAGACTGCAAAAAGAAGAATAAGATGTGAATCAGTCCTCTCTCATGAGTGCTAGGATGGAACAATATGAAGCCAATCCGGTTAAGAAATCATCAGAATCACTGCAGTTCAACTTCAATAGCATCAGTGGAAAATCCAAAATTCTTACAAATAACGAACCAAGCAAAATTTACCAGGATAAGGGTTCAAGAAAAGTAAATACTAGCAAAAGTCATTCGACAAAAGACTCCCAAATATGACTCAATCTAAGTAGACAAAATATAATACGCATTACAAAGGCTTCTCTACATTCACAGATATTAAGGGAAGCCCCTAAAAATACCGCAGAAAAAAACCGAGAGCGACACATGGTTAGTATCGAAAAGTCAAACAGAAAGAAGAGAACTTGCAAGATAAGCTAGAGCGATTTAAGCTCGATATGATGAAGTTAGCTTTGGCCTACGATGAAAGTGAAGTTCTCAAGACAAAGCTAAGCTCAGAATATTATAACAACATTAGGTCCAGATAAATAAGCAAATAAGTGGTAGACGTACAGAAGATAAACGAGGTTTAGTAGCACGAAAAGTCAGAATAGATCAAAAATTACCAAGCTAAGTAGTCTTCCAAATAATTAACCCCTCAACAATAATCTTAATCTTTTAAGCAGCTCAAAGACGTCTATCAAGATCTTGCAAGAAAAAAGAAATTGACTAAGGAGGTTAATGCACCGAAAATATCGTATAATACTATACTCAACTAACTTCAGAGCCTAAGTGCATTATTGATTAGCCAAAAGATGAATCTGACATGAGTGATTAAAGCGCCAATTCCAGCTTATGGTCCAAAAATGAAGACTCAGAATCTTAAAGTAATAAGCATGTACACCCTCAGAAGCAAGAAAAATCGGAACGCCTTTAGTAATTCGTCAAATTTTTACAATAAAAACTAGCTTCATCACCAAACAAAAATGAAATCGCAAAACAGCTCACCATTTTGCTTGAATAATACACCCAAAGATAAAAATGCCATTGTAAACTGCTCAGAAAGAATCGAATAATATCAAACTCAACCTTTATAAAGCGAAACCAACAACAAAGGAGGCCATTTCATTGAAAATATCGACCAAGAAATCAATAAATAGTTATTTTAAATTCCCTCCCTCCGAGATGAACTTGTCGATAATTATCGTATGAATGGAGATCAAATCTTCGAGCTTGAGCAGTGGGAGTAAAATTACAAAAACTAATTAATCAAGATCAAGGGCAAAATGTGGAAATAATACAAAAATATTAGAAATCTAATTGAAAGCCGTATCTTAGGATAATCCGGTTCCAATTAAAAAGCAATTTAGACTAAGAAAAGCAAGAAACAGAATAAGATAATGAAATGTTTGAGTGAGAAACTGTTTCTTAAAAATAGAGTCCCTTCTAATTCGTTTGAATCTTTAGAGGAGTTAAAAAATGAAAGAATCATAAAGAAATTGACTAAAGAAAATGGTTTTTTGATTAAATAAGAGCACCTCTTGGTTGAGCCTAGCTTATCTGATGAAAATTCAGATTCGCGTAATGATCTTTAGATTATGGATGGTGAGCCTGGCTTTATGCCCATCTCCAGTGACATTACCAACAGCAGGATTTCAGAAAAAGATGAGAATATGATAATAAGCAGTCTTGTCAGAATCGAAATGGAGGAAAAATAGCCACCTGTCCCCTAAAATCAAACTATTGCTGCTTCACATAAACTCACTTAAGAGGATAAAGAAGACATATTTTAGTTCATCTTTCTTGATATATGTATTGAACTTTATCAAGAAGCTATTGAAAATGAAAACTAACCAAATGCTGCAGGATCATAGAAGAACTAAGCTGCAAACCGAATTTTAAACTCAATAAAGGCATATATTCAGTCACAAAAAAAGAAAAAAAATGAAAAGGAAAACAGAAAGATTGGCATATCTACTAACGTGAATAAAGTCAAGGAGTCCGTCGAACAAATAGGTCAATTCGTTCTTAGTAATAACTACATTAATAACTCTCCTTTGAGCAATAGAGAAAGAATGATGAAAAAACTCAATACTCCTTTAGGTCCATCATAAGTTGAAATTCTCAAATCTCTAAGATTGAGCCTTTACAACAACCAACCCGTGGATGACTATGGTGATGATGTTGAATAAGCTGACTTACTTGTCTTAGAGCCAGATATTTTTCTTTACTTTGAAAATTAGGTTGTGAAGGTCCAAAGCCTCTCTTTTCCGAAATACTATGATGACGAGAAAAGAGATGAACAACGAATCAATTTCCTTAGAAACTGTACTCACATTCATCAAAAAGCTATATTTGATTGCCTGAATGAAAATTTAGACTATCATCGTGCTTATGGAATATGGGGAAAACCATTTACTTGGAAAAAATCTTCACTTTTTCAACATACTGTCAAGGATAGTGATCTCAAGGTAAGTATAATAATATAAAGAATGCGATGACGAAATCAAGCGCAGAAGTGATTAAATGTGCAGCTTTTGTATGCGGATTGATGGTACAAAAAGAAGACAGTTTGATCAAGGATATAGCTTCGGACTCTAGCTACGTTCGACGATTGCAAGATGAACGCATTTATAAACTACTATAGCATTTCGTAAGATATGTCATAATCAAGGTCTTGAGATGTAAGAAAAGTGGTTCTTCCATGATGACGAAGAGGCATAGATATTGGTTTAGCTTTCACACATCGTTTGGACACTACTTGTCAAGGAGGCACTCAAATAAATCCAGTTCCTACTCAAGTGAGGCACTGTATGTTAATAGTTTATCATCATATTAATAAAAATGGCAATATTAATCCATGATTGAAGAACAAGAAATGCAATAAATCATTTTTTCAGGTTTTAACGTCCATATCCCCTCTTCTTGCAGCCGTACCATATAAGGTAAGCTGTAACCATAACAAAGATAGATTCAGCTGTTATTATTGCTCCCATAACTATAAGGTAGGCTGCTTATGGAATTTAGCCCATCGTAGATCCAAAGTATATTGAGGTGTATATTGTAAAAAAGGGGTAGTATACGATTGCTTCGATACCTGAATAGATATAATTGATCATACAGTATATCTCGATCCGTTTCATTTGGCTTGAACCAATTATATAGATAAATGAGAATTAGGGAGGAATCAAAGCACGGCAAATTGATTGAAACAGCTTCCTCATTTCAATGATTTGAAAATATTCTACTGCTTCATTTGATTGTAAACTATCAAAAGTCAATTTAAGGATAGTTTAGCATTTGTTTTATGCAGGTCGCAATGAAACCTTGATCATTGAGATGAAATAGATCACATAAGTGAGAAAAATGCTAAAGATCCATTCCCAATACTTTGATTCTGTTATAATAGTTATGTATATAAGACAGAATAGAGAAGCGTATCTGATGATGACCAGTATCATGTAGAGGATAAAGAGGGTAAATTTGCTAATTTATGATGATATAAGACTATACGATAGGTCAAGGATGTCGTAATTTTGATAAATGAATGCGTTTGCCTGTTCGTTTGATTTAAACTCCTCCGGCTCTTCCCTTTTGTGAGATACATAAGAGAAGGGATGCATTGAAATTTTATCCTTCTGTTTTCGCCTTTCAGGTTCGATGCGGGGTTTCCTATTAAGTTGGATATTTTTGAAACGATTGGGACTGAAATGACTTGACATCTAAAGCGAAGTCCTGCGAATACTCATATCGGGTAAGAAAGCCTCTTTCATGTGGTTCTCTCTTGTGCTAACCGCCCTCTTTATTATTTCCTTAAATGGAGAAGTCATTATTATTATTAAACAAGCTATTTAACAATACGCATGACAGATAATCCCAAAGTGACTTTAATACCTTTTTTAGAAAAAACCAAATAAGAATAAACGTTTGCACTGTGACTAAGTTGTTGAATTATTTATGATGATTTACAATGGTGTATATGATAATTTAAATAGGCTCATGTAAGGAAGCTCTCACCAATAGGCGAACCAAAATATAACAAACTTCATCAACAATGTTCTCACTGATCTTAAAAATCTAACCAACTCACTGAGATCACTGTCTCGTCCAGCTGCAGATGTAAGCATTGCATCACACAGACCAACAACTCCCTTATTAATAGACTCCTGCTCGGAACTGATCGAGATTCATTGTAGTTCACCAAAGCAATCCTATCGCATCTGCTTCACATTGTTGAGCTGAAAGGTAGATATGCTTCGATTTAGGTATTAATACTCTCATCATGAGCATCCTTGGAAAAGTAATTGCCTTCGTAAAAATCGTCGATTAGGCTCAGGGAAAGAGCGGAGAAGGATTATTCGATGTGTCGACCTATCGGCAAGAAATTAGCACTATTTTGTATCACGTTATCGATATCGTGCAACTTCTCAAAAACAAATATAAAGATGCTTAAATGGTCCTAAGGATCATCCAGACTACGTTTAGCCTCATCGACGCTCAACTATTACAATATGCGAACGAAAATCTCTTCATAAGAATATACTCCATATGCTTTGACTGCTGCCTATCAGGCCCAATAATCCAGAATATCAGCGTCAGTGCACTCTTTGCACTCACAGAAATCATATTTTCTGCCTAAGCTACAGCACCATCTTTGCCAATTTTGGACCAGTTTTTGGAATTTGTACTAAATAATAAAAGATTCACATGGCTTAAAGACATATAATTTAAAGGAATTGTTTGGGATCTTATAATTGTTGCGATCAGGCACTATCCAGTTAAGCATATATAGGCACTTGCCAATCATAAGAACATAACAATGCTCCTGAATAGTATGTATAAGTTTTCAATCCAAAAGGTATTCTTGCACATTGAAGAAAGTAAGAGCCCAGGTCACAATGGAAAACAAAATAAAAAGGAAAACGAGAAGAACATCAACTTTAAGAAAGGAGGCCTTGCAGATTTTATCAGGTACTATAAGTCTTTCATCTACTTTTCCATCCAACTCTCAATCAAAGCCTATCCAATTTGTGGAGAAGTAGTTCCTTTCCGTGAGAATTTAGGACTTTTTAAAGTCTTAAACGAACTTTAGAGAGGCACCAAGCTCTACATCCTCTTGGAAGGGATCAGCCTGCTGGTTATCGAAGGACATGTAAGCTAATAAATATTAAGTTTCTCCTAATCGAATAAGACAAGGCAATTATCCTTCTAGATGTTATCTGCAAGATCATCGAATAGCTCTGCCTATCATCTATTTCGGTTGATCTTTCGACCGATAATAAAGATTTTTACCTCGAAAAAATGTGCGGAGATTTCAACAAAATTAACGACTCTGATCATGCACGCCTCATCCGTACAAATACTTATATCAAGGAAATCTGATTGTAAAGCTTCGCAAGCAATTTGAAAAAGACTTAGAAGGCCAACCTGAGTAGTAGCTTAACTCTGCTAGAAGTTAGCTATCATAAAAGGAATAAGCATCTGAGCCAAAGCCAATGAGTGAAAAAAAGAGATGGTAGCGACTGATTCGAACAGTTGTCAGCATCATTCGGTATCTAACTTCTCTTAACCTCAATGAAACTTCAAATTAACAGCCAGTGCGAAAGCTTATCATCGAATTTCAGTACTGGTTCCTTGTAATTTTGAAATAACAAAGATATGTCCATCAAGTAAGACAAGAAATTGCATTTTACAAGAACTTCTCAACACTTCTACTCTTTTAGATACGAAAATGCAGGCAATTAAAGCAAGTCAGTGTGTTCAGTTGGGTTCCAACCTTATATATGGGTACTATCCTTTGCTCGATAGTCTTGGTCTCACTGCACTTCTTCACATGATGGCAGGAGTGCAAACTAGTTGGCAAGATGGCCGTGGGTTCGATTAGCTAGATGAGGTATGCTCAATGGCTGACAAACTCTACTCTGAGCAAAGGTTAGTCCACAGCCCTCATTCCTTCCGCAAAACATTGCAGGCGTTGGTCCAGTGCGCCAATAGCATGCTTGCAGATCTTTAGCAGCCTCGATAATAAAAGAAAAAAGCAGGTAAAGCACCTCAGGACCGCTGTTTGAGATTACTTGACTACACCTTTGGAAAGTTAAAGCTAATCCTTTAGCAAAATCTTGATTCATTGCCAAATTAATGGAACTTTCTTACAGGTTTCTGGATCTCTTGCTGCTCGCATCGAAGTATAGAGGTACAGGCTCGTACTATGGGCCATTTAGCGGGTATAGTTCCGGCTTTGCTGAACCGAAGCGATATTAACTAATAATTGGTCTTATCAACATATGTGGAGTTAGCTAAGCTAAAATTGTCTGAAATAAGCAAGCTCATCCTTCAACATGTAAAATTAGTTCTTGCAAGCATTCGCACTGAGCAAGGTGTGCTTTAGCTCTTCCGCATCATGAGGCTGATTGCTTAAGGACAAGGAAAAGCACTTATTTAAGAAGTATATGAGCTTCAAGAAATGATCATTAAGGAAGCACTCTTCCGAGTTGCTTCAGCTTAAAAATTGAGCGCTGTTATAGATGCAGTAGCGTTACTAAGCAACGACAGTAAAGAGGAATACAAAACTGTGAACCTTGTCTGGAGCATCTTTGATCATATGAAAACAATGGCTGCTCAGCATCCACTAAACGAAGCTCTCTGGATCAAACTCTTCAATAAGATATACCTACTTGCCGTAGCATCTTCTCATGGTGAGACAAGACAATCCTGCATCCATACTTTAACTCAATTATTAGCCGAAATATCAAGCATTATACCTGTTGAGCTTTTTGCTGATCTTCTTCACCGTACCTTTCTCCCTCTTTTCCTTGTTCTAATAGGAGTACATGAAAAAATGGTAAAGATTGAAAATATCGCTCAAGCTTAGACCATGAAAGTTGGCATTAAAAATTTCTCCAAGATAATTAAGAAATGCAGTAGCTAGAAAATAGGAGCTTTCAAAGCAATCCTTAATGAAGTCAACTAAAAGCTCCTTAAGTTTATAGAGACAAATGGAAAGTAATTGACAATAGAATACTGTCATTAGCTTTGTCCTTACTTTGACATGTTAAAATCACTTAAGGATTCTGAGGCAGATACAGACTCGGTAAACTTTGGAATAATTAAAATCATCTTATAATAACTGGAGAAAAACCACATAAACTTCGATAAGAGCAGTGTTTACTGGCGCAAAAAATACGAGCCTGTCTTTCTACAGATCCAGCAATACTTCTCCAAAGATTGATTTTTATATTAGAGTCTATCATAAATCATAGCATTTCCTTGCAAGCATTTCAATCCACTGTTTATTCATCCATTTATCAGCAACTCTTGTATTAGGTTGGCAGGTTAGTATTATAAATCAACTTAGCTTTATTGGTGACGAATATTATCTTACTTATCGATGATTTTTAGAGGATTGAGATTACTCGTGCCCAAGTTTAGCACTAAGTACTCACAAGCTATGTACGAGGCTTGGAAAGCTAATCCCAAGGATGTACATGACGATTGGCATGCGGTCTTCAACAGCCAGGAAAAGCTCTCACATGTGCCTGTTGGCACTCCTGAACACATCGAGAGAGAGAAGACTCTGGCTTTGTCTGCTTACATGCTCATCCGTTATTACAAAATGCGAGGACACGAGGAAGCAGTGCTCGACCCACTCCGTAGCTTTTCCCCTATACAGGACTGGTCAACTTCAAGGAATTCGGAAAGGTCTATGTCAAGAACAAGCTGGATCATGATCTTTTCAGCAACAAGATCCTGCACGACCGCCATCTCGACGAGCCATTCACCTTCCCTAGCAGCCCAATTTTTGAAGACAAGATTGCAGTATCCCTCCTGATGATATAGGGATTTCTTAGCGAGAAGCAACAGTGGACTCTCCGCGAAATTTTGCACCGTCTACAGTTTATCTACTCAAATAAGATGGGCATATAGTTCATGCACATCAGCAATTTCGATGAAAGAGCCTGGATCATGCACGAGTTTGAGAAGATCTCAGCGGAGTAGACAACTAAATAAGAGAAAATTTCGATATTGCAAGAACTGACTAAGGCAGAGACTTTCAACTCCTTCCTTAGCGATAAGCTCAAAACCAGCAAAAGATTTGGAGTTGAAGGATTGGATTCAATGATCTCAGGACTAAGTAAAACATCCACGATTAAGACAAACTCGTCGAGGAAGCCGCCAGTTCAGGAGTTGAGTACATAGGCTTGGGAATGGCCCACAGAGGTAGGCTAAATGCTCTTGCCAACGTCTTCAATAAACCTATGCAAAAAATATTCGCAGAATTCCAGGAAAATGTTGACAAGGAGCTATCATGGGGAAACTCAGGAGATGTCAAGTATCATTTGGGAGTGACTACTGAACGCGAGGTTCATGGCAAGCATATCCGTCTTTCAATCCTGCCTAACCCTTCCCATTTATAGACTGTAAACCCTGTAGTCATGGGACATGTGAAAGCAGTAAAAGATGCCCTCAAGAACGAAGAAAAGTCTCTTGGGGTACTCATTCACGGTGACGCAGCAGTTGCAGGACAGGGTGTTGTCTATGAAACCCTGCAAATGGCCTATCTTAACCATTATAACATTAATGGTGTTATTCACATTGTTGCAAATAATCAAATCGGCTTCACTACCACTCCTGCTGAAGCACGTTCAGGGCTTTACTGCACTGATGTGGCTAAGTCCATTCAAGCACCCATCATCCATGTGAATGCAGATGAACCAGAGCTCGTCAATAGAGTTATTAAGCTATCAGTCAAATATCGTCAAAAATTCAAAAAGGATATCTTCGTTGATATCATCGGCTATCGTCGCTATGGCCACAATGAGCAGGATCAGCCTTCCTTCACTCAGCCAATGATGTATCAAGCATCAGCAAAAGACCAAATATTTACCATCTTTATGCTGAAAAGCTTGTGAAAGAGGGTGTTATTAGTGATGGAGAAGTGAAGGAACTATGGGGACAGCAACTTGCTAGAATCGCTGAAGCTTATGCTGAGAGTCTTAAGTCGACCTTCGATATTAAGAACTGGCGCAGCCGCACCTACCATAGCGTTGTTGACTACACGAAATTGGGATAAATCAAGCGTACAGGAATCAAGGATGATGTCTTACGAAATATTGGCCGAAAGATATCAGCAGTGCCCCAAGGATTCAATCTTCACCCAAACATCACAAAGATCTATAATGCTCGCAGAGACTCAATTGAATCTGGCTAAGGTATTGATTTGGTACTGCTGAAAGTCTTGCCTTTGGTTCTCTCCTTGATGAGGGCTTCAATGTAAGATTTTCGGGCAAGATGTTGAAAGAGGAACCTTCTCGCATAGGCATGCTGTGCTCGTTGATCAAAAACTGAGGAGAAGTACATACCTCTTAAATAATTGTTAAAAGATCATGAAAAGGATCGTTTCCAAATAGAAAATTCTTTACTGAGTGAATACGCAGCAATGGGCTTCGAGTACGGTTATGCGCTTACTAATCCTAATACCCTCACTGTCTGGGAAGCACAATTTGGAGACTTCGCAATGGTGCTCAGATAATTGCCGATAACTATCTTACTTCTGGATAGAGCAAATGGGCAGTTCAGAATGGACTTGTTCTTAGCTTGCCTCATGGTATGGACGGTCAGGGCCCAGAACATAGTTCAGGAGAATGGAAAGATTCTCCAAATGATGAACGATAACTGGAGTGATCTCATCGTCAATAATGAACCGAGGTTTGATCCAAGCGCCCTCAGACACACCAACATGGCTGTTATTTGCTCTTCTACACCTGCAATCTTTCCATGCCTTCAGAAGACAAATGAGACGTGACTACCGTAAGCCACTGATCAGCTTCCTCAACAAAAAGCTTCTTAAGCTCAAAGAGGCTGGAAGCTCCTTCGCAGACCTTAACCGTGATCACTATGATACTATCATAGATGATGCATCTGTTGACCTTAAGTAGGTGAGAAAGGTGGTCCTCGTTTATGGTCAAGCTTACTACTCTGCCTTGGAGAAGCGGACTACTCTTGGAAGAAAGGTATTTACTATTCTATTTAGGATGTCGCTTTGGTGAGAATCGAACAGATTGCTCCTCTCCACTACTCCTCGCTTGTCAGCGTTCTGGACGCTATAAAAACGCCACACAGTTTGTGTGGTTCCAAGAAGAGCATCGTAATTCAGGTGCTTGGAGCTACGTTAACCCCAGAATTTCAGTGCTTCTCTAGTGGCTTCATCGTAACGGCAAGATCAGCACCTCCCTTTTGGAGTGCATCAGCAGGAAGACTTCAGCATCCACCGCCGTCGGTAAAAAGAAGAAGCATGATGAGGAACAGATCGAAATCCTCAATAAACTTTATGAAAAGTGATCATGTCATTATTATCTAATTAATTCGAAGATTATCTTGAATAAATTTTATACAAATAGGAGAAGGACTCATTTTATTTGCGATCTTATTTTTCGATTTGGGGATCCTCGTGAAAGAGATATTTTTTGCAAAATTGCCCAGTTTCCATCATATTCGTATCCTTTAAATGCTTTATTTGCTTCATTGATATCATAATCGGCTTTATTGATATCTTAATTTTCTGTCAATGCTGGTATCCCACGTCTATAATAGTTATAATCTTCTTCAATGGTCTACATTCGTTATATTCTTTACTCTTGGGATGAAAGGACTGGTAATCTACTTTTGATACAATAACTGCCAGTCAATTTCATTGAAAAAAGGATGGGATTTGATTTAATCGATGCCATTAAAGCCTAATCTATGCTAAGGTTTTCTTTGAATAAGCCTATTTATGAAGTCAACGCTGTCTCCACTCCATCCTTAAGGAGGGCTCGTGAGCTGCACTTGCTTAATATTGATCATATGCCTTAATTCCTGGCGTTCGATCCCTGAGTACGGTCTCTACTTAAAATAAATCGTACCTTGCCTGTCATAAATTAGAAGCCAATCACTCCAAGGGCATAAAAATCAACGCAATATGAATGATTGCGTCTAAATAGAACTTCAGGAGCCATGTATCCCGGCGTTCCACTAGTATCTCTCCCATTCTAAATAATAAATGGACGAGAAATTCCTAAATCCATGACTTTCACATATCCTTTATCATCTAGGACCAAGTTTTCAGGCTTAAGATCACGGTGAATAATTTCCATCGAATGGATGTACTCCAAGCATAACACAAGACAAGCAAGAAAGAATCGAGCTTAATGTTATTGGAAAATGCGCGTTTGAATGAGATGGTAGCGCATATCTCCTCTATTGCAATAATCCATAACCAAGTAAAGTCTCTCACTATCTTGAAATGCATATCTCATGTTCACGAGAAAGGGATGCCTCACTTGAGCCAGCAGTTATCTTTCATTCATGACTGAAAATGCAGATTTTTTTGAAGAACTTTGGACTTTTACATAATCTTCATTGCGAAAATTCTCCTTGATCGTAATTCCACGACTTTCCATACTCTACCAAAGCCTCCTTTTCCAATCACCATCAGTTGAGTGAAGCTATTAACATTCGGATGGGCATTTATTTATTAACATACTTCTGTTTGATTTTACTGCAAGAGAAGCTATGTTTATCTTTTGCCAAATCAAAACTTTTTTTGACATAAACACTTGCATTTTTTAGACCTCGTGGAGTTGTCGGTTTATCTGTGTGGCCTTCGTCGAAAATATTATCAACTAAAAATGGTCTTTGCTTATCATTTGATTTGAGCCGGCTTTAGTTTCGTCGCGATTAAGAGAGCCTACGCGAATTACCGTATTTCGAGGTAATAGTGATGGTGTTAGAGATTTAATCTTTCTGTTGAGGAGGCTGCCTGCCTATTGAAAAATGGAAACGTTGGTAATTGTCTTGACTATAAGTTGATTGTTCTTTTCGCACTTAAAATTTAGGAGTTCGGCTTGTTTCTTCAAGCCTCTTCATCCTCCGAAGCGCCATAGATTAAAAATGTAATAGACAGCGATAAACATTAAACTCTTGAATATAATTAAAGGTATGTAATCGGGTTGTTAAAAAAATTATATGGAAGCGTTCGGCAAGGTTTATTGCACTTTTTCGGATAGATTTCTTCTGATCAAGCATTTTCTGCTTGTTAACTTGCTAGGAGACATGAAATTGCAAGTATTTCAAAAGAGAATTATTGTAATGCGGATGATTCTGGCTACTTTCAACCCATTCATAATCATAAATGGATAATTTAAAAGAGAAAAAAGTTAGAATGATCATTTTATAAATGATTTTGCCTTTCTGGTCTGGTTATTATGCACAATGACGATTTTCTGTAATATTGCCCAGTTTCCATCATATTCATATCCCTTAAACGCTGTGCTTGCTTCATCAGACCCGCAATCCAGCGCGTTCTAGCTGCCATTTTAGACACATGTAGCGTCAGGGATACCGTTTTGGTAGTTTCGAAAATCTTTCTCGATTGTCTATATCACTTAATGTATACTTTTGGAATGAAAGGACTTACTATTTTTCTCTGATGCAATAACCCCCAGTCAACGTTCTTGAAGAAAGGATGAGCTTTAATCTATTCAATTCCATTGAATCCAAGCCGATCCTAGGGCCTTCGCTGAATAAGCTTGTTTATCAGATCAACACTATCTCTACTCCATCCTTCAGGGATACTTGTCAATTGAACTTGTTTCGCAATGATTTTTTGCTTTAGCTCTTAACGATCTTTTCCTATATATGGTCTCTATCTAAATCAAGAATACCTTGCCGATCATAAACTCGAAGCCAATCACTCCAAGTGCATAAAAGTCAACATAATAAGAATGATTTCTTCTCAAAAGGACCTCAGGAGCCATATACCCTGGAGTCCCACTCGTGTCATTTCTATTATCAGGAGTCAATTGTCGAGAAATCCCCAAGTCCATGATCTTTACATAGCCTTTATCATCTAATACAAGATTTTATGGCTTCAGGTCACGGTGAATAATATTCATAAAATGCATATACTATATGCAAGTATAATGCAAGCCAAGAAGAAGCGTGTTTAGTGTTCTTGGAACCTGGCATTCCGATGAGATGATAGCGTAGATCTCCTCTGTTACAGTAATCCATAACGAGATAGAGCCGATCTTCATCTTGAAAGGCATATTTCATGTTTACCAAAAAAGGATGCTTAATTTTGCTAGCAGTAATCTTTCATTCATTACTGACAGGTCGATTGTTTTTTTAAAATTGTTGATTTTCGCATGACTTTCATCGCAAATATCCTCCTTGAGCGTATTTCGACAACCTTCCATACTCTACCAAAGCCTCCTTTTCCTATCGTCATTAGGTGGGCGAAACTATTTGCATTCGGGTGCAGATATAATTACTCGTAATCTTCGCTGTACTCCCGTATGAGATTTCCTATCCATATTTCTTCCTTGAATCGGTCTATTTTTTTGTTGATATCTAGCATTTTTGGTGGGCCGTGAGGTGTTGGCTTATAGAAGTTTTTTTCTTAAAATATACTCTCTGCTTAAAACTATCTTCTCTAATTCCGTGAGATGCTCTGCTTTACTTTCGTTTTTCTATGATAATTTTCGAATATTCCTCAGTTTGGCTTGAAGGCTATGGTATTAAGCGCATCATCAACAACTTAGCCTGAATATTTTCTATAGAAAAGTGAAATTGATGGCGATTGTAGTAGGGGAGACCGTTGGATCTTTTCCAGGCTTAAATGTAGGTGTGGGTCCTAGCTAATAGAGTAACTTCGGCTTCTGAAGTTTCATACGTCTATCAATTTGTAATATTGAGTAATAAATATTAAAACTCTCAATTGTATTTAAACATTTGTAATCAGCTGAAAAAGTTTTTTATTATTAAGGGATTATGAAGTTAAACATCATTTTAATTGTTTGGTCTTTGCTACTTAAGAAAAGTTAGGAAAAATAATCAAGGAAAAAATGACAATTTAGAAAAAATGACAATTATAATCATGCTAAATATTTTTATTCTATCTAAAGGAGAAGGCGCATTACTGATTCAAATAGCTTATATTCTGGATCTTGATTGAAATTATTTATAATGTCGAGCATGCCCGAGTGCGGTCAGCGAAATACTTCAACCAGCTGGCCCAAATTGAGGAGTCATTAATCCTCGAGAAGGAAGCAAGCAGTCGATTGGCAATAAACAGAATTAAATTGAAGTGTTTGAACCAACTTGCAAAGACGGATTAAACATTCATGCCCATTCTTACTCCTCAAAAATCATGCAAAAGCACCCTCACGTCTCCTAATCAAATCACCTCGTATACTAATTATAAATCTGCACCCGCGAATCCTGAAGAAATCGAAGCAGGCCCATTTATTCGATCATCTGATTTGGCGCATGGATGTTTGAGGTGATAGAGGAAAGCCATTTAGAGAAGAGTATAATCGTCAAAATCGGGAACGAATATGCCCAAGGAGACTAAAATTAGGAATACTGCTTCTAATGCGACTAAAAGCATGAAAAGATAGGCTTTCATAATTGCATCAATCGATTTACCAGTCTTTAAAATACCAACAAAAGGCTTTCATAATTACGGACATTGATTTAAATTAGCAAATGTGAGAAGTTCAGCATTCTATCTGAGAGTGCATATCAAGCCTCAAGTTCTCAACAGCTCATTCTAATTATCAGTCTTCTTAAAGCCAGCTCGATTAAGTACAGTCCCTTCTAACTATTGTTGAAGAAACGGCTGACAAACCTATGCAGCAAGAAGGTCGGATTGCTGCTACAGATGTAGGATGATGAATGATATCTTTTTGATGAATTAATCATAAAAAATATTTCTTTAATTTATCAGTATTAATTCTTGATATTTATGGAAGGAGATTCCTTGAAGATGGTGCTCCTAGGTGGAGGAAGAGTCGGTAAAACTTCGATTGCGATGAGGTTTGTAAACAATCAATTCAAAGAAGGCACCCAGCCTACCATAAATGCAAGCTATTTGGAAAAGATAATCAAAACTGAAAGCGGCGATGTTAAGTTATGTATCTGGGTAAGATATATCTTAGATTAGGACACTGCAGGCCAAGAAGAGTTCAATTCGATTGCACCTATCTATTATAAAGATGCAGTGGGCGCCATCGTAGTGTATGAAATCACTTCCACTTAAAGCTTCTCGCAAATGAGGAGGTGGATTGAAGAGCTTCAGCAGCATGCGCCGAAGGACATCGTACTCATAATTGCAGGAAATAAATCTGACCTTGAAAGCACAAGGAGGGTCGACAAGCGAGAGGCGGAATTATTTGCATTAAGTCATCAAGCAGTGCATTTTAATTGCTCAGCAAAGAATGGCTTCAATATTAATGCGATTTTTCAGGCTTTGGCGGAAAAGGCATCAAAGATATATAAGCAATCTAAATCTAAAAGCAAAAGAGGACCCAAACTTACTATGTAATCACAAAAGAAAGATAAAGGTAAAAATAAAAAATAATGTTGCTGATCTTTTCTTATTTCATTCATTTTGACATATTTGGAAATTGTGGCAGAAACAACTCAATTATTTCGTGTTATGGTATACAAGATTTATCTTTTTTTTGGTTTTGCAGATGTAAATGCAAGCTAAAAGTAAACTAATACTGCTAAAACTATGGTGGCTCTTTATCTTTACTTCTAGCTAGAAAAATAAGCATTTTAATCATAAAAAATTACTAAATCCTTCGTTTAGTTGGAAAAGCAAATTATTCATGAAGTTAAACCCTAATTTAAAAAGATAAATACAAGTGAATATTTTTTCGTTCAACTCTAAGGATGCCAAACTTCACTTCATCCAATCCTTTTATCTTTGAATTCCATTCAGAAGATAATTCTAAACAAATTATAAAAGAGCTAAACAAAACACCATTTATATGTTCCTTTTTTGGCTTATCCTGTTGTGTTAGTGTAGATTCAAACGAAAAAATAGCTTTTCGAGATTATTTATGTGCTTCAGCTTTTAAAATGATTACGCTTAAGAAGAGTTTATAATAATTTTAAAAAGTTGTAATGCAGAAAAGAAGCGTAAACGAAGCGATAAGATCCTAAAGACCTTCCGAAACCCTCAAAATCATTGACAATCGGTATGAAATCAAGAACATTTATCTTGGAGAGGGAACCTTTGGCGAAGTTTTCGCTTGTTGGGACAAGGCCACTTCTGAAGTTTTAGCAGTCAAAGCCATCTCAAAAGCCAAACTTTTACAAAAAATCAACAATAGTAAGATCAAGGAAACCGCAAGACAGTTTTATGTAAAATCTTTGAGGAATGAGGCATTGTTGTTGTAGAGAATCGACCATCCCAACATAATCAGATTTAATGGGTACTCAGAAAACAACTCCCAGCTTTATTTCTTCTTAGAGTACTGCAACCAAGGGTAATAGCTAACTGATTTAGATCCCTATAGGCTCTCATCAAGAAGTAGGGCTCTATCTCCCCTTAAATTGCTTTGCCTATCATGAGGCAAACTATTTCCGCCCTAGTCTACCTTCATCGCAACTCCATCTGCCATAGAGATATCAAGCCGCAAAATATTCTTCTCCACAACGGTACATACTTTTTCACTCAGGATAAGCTAAGCTAAGTGATTTTGGCTTTGCTGTGAGTCTTACTGATGCTGATAAAACTACCTCCATCTATAGTGTTGGAACTGAAGAATTTATTGCCCCATAAATAATAAAGGAGAAGAGGTTCAGTCCGAAGAGTGATGTTTGGAGTCTGGGAGTAACGTTCTATAGAATGGTGTGCGGATAGAATCCATGGAAATATAGCACAGATGAAAAGGAATGGCTCAGAAGACTAAAGTAGGTTCCGCCTATCACTTGTTCGCTGCCTTTATGGGTAAAGAATGCGATTGGAAAGATGCTAACCTTCAACGATCTGCTGCGTCCGAATGCTGAGGATATTGAGCACTTTTTTATCCTTGATTGATATTACTATCTTAAATCACTTCGCTTAAAATAAAAAAAGAAAAAAGTAATAATCCATCAATAAATCATAGAGGCAAACTTTATTGATATCGAAGAAGATTCTTAAAGATTTTCAGAGCCATTAATAATTTTGAATCTTGCCCTTCATCAATAAACGTTTAAAAACTCTTAGAAAATTTAGGAAAAGCAATAAATTCTCGAGTTAGATACGTAGAAAAGAGCAAATTCATATTTTCCACGAGATTCAGTTTTGTTAGTATCTTAAATAATCAAGGCCTTGATTAAATTGATATATTTTTATTTGAGATAATGTCGAAGCCCTAATCAATTAAGATTGAACCATGGACAGACTTCCCCAAGCTTCCTTATTCCTTCATTACTGACGGTTTTGTTCACGAGAAACTCCTCAACTTTAAGGTCAACAGTGAAGGAGGAAAAAGCACCGTCAATGTGAAGGCCACCGTCAACCATGATCGATCGATTTCTGAAGAAGTCAAATTGTGGTTTGATTTACCTCAGGGTCGCTCCCTGTACTCTAAGCTCAAGTCTGACAGCTTCAAAGTTCAGCTCGATAACGGAATCACCGAGCACCAAGGAAAAAAATGGAACCTCTATGCGGGTGTCAGTGCCTCCAAGTCATTGTAAAATGTGACTCTCAGATTGGGAGCAGCTCATCTTGGACCCAAATGCAACACTGATAACAGGCTAAAAATTGACGTCACCCCAGATAGGCAGAAAGCCACTTGGTACAACCGAACAGTGGTGACCCAAGATAAATTTATCTTTGGTGTCCTAGCTGCTTATGGACTTTATGACCACGTTCTGGTTAAAAACGACCTCTTGTTTGGCTATACTCACGATAGTGCCAGCTCTGTTTACCTGCGATTGGTCAACAGTAAATTCCGTCAAACTGGATTCAACTGGTCAGATGCCAACGGATACTTCGATAACGTCAAGATTGACGCCATTTCCAGCTTCAAGAACTGGAAATACGGCATCGAGGTAAATCTATTTCTACTTAGGCTGTCCTCAACACCAGGGGAAAACTGTTCGAAAATGCCCAGTTTGTGGCTGAACAATCATTTGAGAACAAGTGGGTTGTTAAGGCAAGCATTAAGACTGACTATAGTGCATCTCTACTGGTTCGCCTTCCTTCTGTCGCCTTCAACGGAATCGCCAAGACATCACTCGGTGTTTCTGGCAAGGACCTCCTCGGAGAAAAGCGCACATTCAGCTATGGAGCACAAGTTGAGTTCAATGTTTGATCCCTCAATATCCAAAAATCACCATTTTTATCCGCTTAATATTGACTTAGCTTCAAATTTTATGGCCGATTCTAGGCTACTCATCGAGATCCATCACGAAGTTAGAGTCGTCTTCTCCGGGCTTGGCACTATCGCATGCTATCATTTCTAGCAAGAGTTCGCTATTCGGATGAGATCCAAGGTCATCAGCAGAGTGAAATGCCGGAATTACTTGGTAGATAGTGCTATAAGCTTCGACGAAGTCTTCCAACTTTACAATAGTCTTAGCTCGATCTATTATGTCCTTCAATTTAGGCTTATTCTTTTCCTATCGATCGAACTCATCGCTGATTATTAGCAGAACAATAGCGAAAAAGACATACATATCGAAAGAACAAAACTTGCGAATAATGAGTTGGTCGATAAGAAACTGGCTTGCAGGAATAGGAAGATGGCTTGCTCCAAGTGTAAGCCGAAAGTATTAGAAGCATTCGTTCAGCTCTCTTTTCCCATTTCCATCTTCTAAGTAAAATTACTGAATATGTGATGCGGACTCTGAGTCTACGATTGTTATAGCACGCATGATCCTTGCAAACCGGATCTAAACGTCTGGTTCTTTGTATGAATCAGCGACTCCAACAAGGCCAAGTGCTACTGCTCCGAGATCTAAAGACTTTGATGGAGAATGAAAGCTGAAGAGGTCAACCACATTCAAAGCGATATAATTATGATATCTGTGCGGGATTTTATTGCTAATTTTCACAAAGTATTGCATAATTCTCAAAGCAGCATCTTTTTGACTGTCTTTAAGTGTCATCTAATTGGTTGAAGCTAGTTTGCTGATTGCCATTTTAAGTTCTTCATCCACTTTGTAAGGAGTAACTTCTCGGTCGACCAATAGATATTTCTTGCGTAGGGCCTACCGATTGAATTATCGACTCCATACAACTCTTCTCAACTATTTAGAGATGATGCGTCGATAAAGGGCTATAAGTTAAATACTCCCTCTTCTCTTTAACGCATTAGTGGAAAAGCAGTTGCTTCTTTAAAGACATCACTAGGTAACTATGCTTCCGAGAATCAGACGTAAAGAGAGTATCCACTTGTTAATTCATTCTATCGTGTGCTTGTTCTTGGTAGAATTTGTATGAAGATTGCTTGACTACTTCGCATTTTATTTTTTCTAATACAGCTCTAAGTGAGGCCTTATCGAGCTTGTAGTAATCTACGTTCCTATCTTAAGAACCTTTTACTGTTGCAATATGATTTCTTTTAGATTAGTTTTGCTTGCCGAAGACCAACCTGTAGTTCTTGTGCTAAGAGGTGAGGATGACTTTATTTGCTCATTTAAAACTCATAATAATTTAAAACATAAGAAGCATGAAAGATTGAATAGGTTTGGATTTTCGATTTGGATAAACAATCATAGTTCGCATAAACATCAGTAGAGATTTGTAGTAAAAGTCTTAAAATCGAACTTTCCTGGTTTGGACTCATATTCAGCCAGTTGCTTGAGTATCATTTCGCCGGTCGCTGAGTCTATATCTTCCTCTTTGAAAAATTCCTTTAGTTTGTCAAATGAGATTTCCTCCTCATCATGACTGATATACTTAAATGCCTTTAGTAATTCTTTTTCTCTAGATTTACGATATTCTTCTTCGACAATAAAGCAGTTTAGAAGATCTTACTTTGTAAGCTCGTTCTTGTTGCCTGTAGGGTCAATAGTCTTCTCTATGATTCTGATCTAACTATCACTGACTGGGATGGCGATCAAATCGAATAGCATCTTGATGTCTTGTCTGAGCGATTGATGAGGTTTGCGGGCGATGCGCATCCAATCGAAAAGGAAAGTTAGTTCTTTGCCATCTTTGCTGTGGTCGATCATAGAATTTATATATATAGATCGAACATTACGAGAAATGACAATTTTAATCAACGATTTTAATCAAATTCTAATTTTAAGGATTGTAGCATAATATAGATATTCATCTACTCTGTGCTTAATGAAGGTCATGGTTCCATTTGAAATGTTTGAATTAGCTGGCAACTCCTATGACTCCACAAGCTAATCTTGCCCCAGCATTACCGGTTTTGGTTGATTAAAGGTCTCCTCCTCGACCCAAATCGTCCTTATTTTTGTGGACTACCACTGACCTACCGATTATCGATTTTTCTCCATAGAGGGTGGTCACATGATCAGTGATGCACATCTCCGCAGCCCCTTTGGCATCTGTGAGCAGGTTGCCAAGATCACCAGCATGTCGACTCACATCTTTGCGACCACCATGGGTCTTACCATAAGGATTGTAGTGAGGACCTGCACTCTTGCATCCTTCTGTCAAATCACCATACTCGTGAATATGAACTCCATGATGTGCCAAATTTCCCAATCCTCCCACTGCAAACTAATAGTAGAGCGGATGCAGTGGGCTTTGTTGATGCATAGTGACAACTCCTCTCACTCCAGAATTATTATCAGGGTGTAGGATGCACAAAGCTGATCGGCCTACCTACCTTCTCATTTGATGGCAGCACGAATGGCACAACGAAGCAAGCAGAAAAGAGAGAAAAACTGCAATTATCTGCAACCCTGAAGTCATTTTTATCGCAATCATTTTCAGATAATATAAAATGAGAGGATTTAACTCTGCAATCTACCAAGTTCCATTCTAAAAGACTATGGCTTTCAATTTTGAGCATAAAGAACCCAAAAAGATGCGGGCAGTGGTGGCGCAATTGCATGAGCAAGAGTCTGGCATTAATTTATAATTATTGATGTCGAATAGTCTCGAGAGACGAGGAGAAAGCCCACCTCAGGGTAGACGCAGCCAGGAAGACTTCGAGTATAACGATTAGGGCGGCTCAAGGTGTAAGAATTTGGGGATGCAGGGCGGAAACGAGCTTGGACTGAGCAAGAGGATGAATATTTAATCAGGCTGGTGGCTAAACACGGACCACAAAAATGGACCGTAATTGCTGAAAACTTACCAGGTAAGCTGAGTTAAACACAGGTAGGGTAGGTAAACAATGCCGCGAACGATGGCATAATCACCTAAGTCCCCATATAAAAAAGGACCAGTGGACACAGGCTGAGGAATGGTGCCTCTTTCTCGCTCATAGGAGCATGGGAAATCGTTGGGCATAGATAGCTAAGTTTCTTCCTGGCCGGACTGATAATGCGATTAAGAATCATTGGAATTCTACAATGAAGAAAAAGGCAGCCTCTTACTCAGATAAGTACTCTAACATTTTACCTAGGCTAAAGAAATACAAGCACGCAAACGAGGGAAAGATCGGTAGTCAAGAGATTGAGAAGTGGTTGTTATAGCAATTGTCCAAGGAAGATGGATGTGCCATTCTTACTAAGATAGATAGTTCAGTACCCACATCCACATCAAACTTGGAACAAAAGGTTAGTTCAATGCCAATAATATCAGGATAAATTAACCCTCCTTCCAATAAACCTGATACACAGACAACTATTAGAAAACAGAGGACGGCTTCCCCCACAAATGACTTACAAATCACACAAAGAAAGAAAAGATGGCCAGCTCCCCATAACTTCAACCACAATACTATCCTCAGCCAGCTTAGCATCTTCGGAGGCGGAGGGACAAAGTAAAATATAGTAAGTGCCTTTTCACTCCTCTCAGAGCCAGATAATGGGGAACAAAATGAACCCAGCTACCATTAGATAAGTCTTTCTCTCAACTGCATTGAAGAGTTGGATCGGAAATTATAGGAAAAAGAGAAGTAAGAGCAAGGATGGTCTGATTAACCAAGCGAGAAGCTCAGGCCCAGTTAGTTGATAAGCGAATAGTGATCAGTTGAAGTTTTAATATTATTCATGGATATGATTGATGCTATTTTTAACATAATCAGAAGAAAGGCTCACTCCAAGAAGGCTCAAAAGCCCAAACATCACACAGGGCCTCTTCTTCATTGACTAAATAAGAATTTATTTACAAAGGTACTCAGATGTGTCAACCATTTTGATTTCTACTCTCTCATTTCTGATTTGGAGAACTTAAGATAGACGGAGACTCTCTTAGAGGATGGCCTCCAGGCTGTTCCATTAATAAACAGTTGATGGAGCTTCATTAATGCGCTCATCATTCTGGGATCAGTGATCGGGATTCTTTAAACTGAGTTAACGCTGTCCTCATCCTACTATATCTCTGATGCTGCCCTCTGTTTTTTTATCTTTGGAATTCTTGAAGCCTTAGGAATTTTGAGGACATCTGCCCTTAGTTTGAATCTCTTGTTAAAGACATGCATCTCCTAAATAATCTTCTCCACATCAAAGATTTCTGAAGGATTATCTTTTTTGGCCAAGAAATCCAAAATTTTATTTTTGAGTTCTAAATATTATGAGGAATACAGTAAGAGGAGTCGATGAATGATTGGATGAATTAAGAGTTTGGATTGAACCTTTCTTAGCATGTTGACATAATCTTATAAACAACGTGCATTTTGACAGGTTTTGTGTCAGTGCCTTCGGGCAGTTGTTTGTTGAGGTGTCTAAGTGACATGCGCAGCCTCGAGAAAAAGTGGTTTTTGATGCAGTTGTCGCTTCTGAATATGAAATTCTTTACTTTCCTGGGAAGGAGCGCGAAATGAGGCTCCATCTGTTTCCTAGTTAGTTGTGCAGTTCTGATAGCTTCATCTCGTCTGCGGGGGTCCAGTCGGCTGTCTTGGCAATGGGCTGAAGGGGGGGCTCTACCAGAGGAATTTCAGCATGAAACTATGGCTGAGAGGAGGGAAGGAGAGTAGGCTTGGCGAGGGGCAGTGGGAGAGGGAGGCTCTGGGGGAGGATCACAAGGGGCTCATCTTGCTTGGCAGGCAGTTTGCGAACTTTCAGGAGAATGTTGGGGTTATTTTCTCGAGGCATTTTAAGACTGTGGAATGCAAGGCTTTGATTTGTTTCAAAAAATATTATACATCAAGCTAATAAACAATTTACTTACAGTCCTATACTCATCGGGAAAAGTTAAAATCATCGGCTTAGAGCAAATATTTATTTAAAATGAAAATCTTTTTGGATAAAATATTAATAATATCTTGAAATTTTAATCCTCGACCAATTATGAACATATTTGACAGATGAACAAAATAAATGAAAATTTGACATATTTTGCTTCTGCGAACTAATCTGTTTAAAAATAATGCCCTTGCTATTAGAAATTATAGCTGTGAAAAAATTAGACCAAGAATAAATGTAAACTGCCAAACTCTTAATAAAAGAATATAAGAGAACCTAATATCGATAGGCCATAGCATAACTTTATAAAGCCTAAAGCATTTTCTCATTTTAATGAACGAAATGTGATCCTTGGGGAGTTTTTCTATGTGAGTAAGCACACAGTCGTATCAGTAGAAATAAACTTAAGTCAATCAGCATAACTGACTCAAAAGGCAAGCAATAGGTTTCATAATCTGAGTTTACAGATTCTTTAAAGATCACATTTACAATCGTAGAAGATAAACACTATTCGATTAATGTTGATAGATTAAAATATTTTGGCTTTTTTGCTTATCTGTTCTACAAACGGCCCATTTAGCCATTAAATCAGTTTCGATTATACCAACATTTTATTGAGAGAGTGAAGAGACAATCAGATCTTGTTCGGGCATAATAAAGAGCATGAAAATAATTACTTAATTGGTCAATCTTGCATAATTGACAAATAAGGATTGCTTTGTTTATATATATTTGATTACTACTCACTATCCATCTAAGGATTGCTTGAGCTTTAGGCATATTTGGCTGATACAACAATTCTATTATTTATATACAATAATTATTAAGATTATGTTTAGTAGGTTCGCAGAAAAAATCAGAGAGAACTAAAGTAAGCTCCTCATTGGCTTATTTGGAGCAGTCACCTTAACAGGCTTAGCTTATCTTACCTTCCGCGCTTTTTCACGGAAACCTTAGAAAAGCCACATTGAAGTGTCATCTTAAGTTGAAGCTGAATAGCTTAATCCTCCAATAGAAGAGCCGAAACTGAATCCCAACAACGAATAGCTCACCAAAAGCTTGATCCGTGTGGTCAATAATGTAAAAAACGCGGCAAAAAATTCTCAAGATTTTGCATATTAAGCAGTAAAGGCTATATACGAGGGCTATCATGAGCTTTCGTTTGCTTAGTTCAAAAGGCTTGCACTTGAATCTCGCCGCCTACGCAGATAAAACATGGCGAATCTCCAGATATACAAGTAGATATTGATGAATTATTAAAAGCAAATCGATGAAGTTAGAACAAGAAGCCTAAAGGCGATTCTATAATTTTTCAAACTTTAGATGAGAGAGTGGCTAGTACTAGCCGAAAAATATTCTGAAGAGTGTAAAGAGCAATGGGACCAGGTAATGATCTTAACAGATGTCAAGCAGCTCAGTGGACTAAGCAAGATAATACAACTCCTATACACCCCGAGATCATGATTCAAATCTTTTAGTACAAAAATCAAGTCTTTGACGAAGTTTTGCATGCAGCTGATATGATTTTCCCAGACAGAGCTAACAGCTAGCTCTATACTTTCGTCGACCGAAGGCTTAGCGATCTAGTTTTTCTTCGATTCGGAACAGAAGACGAGGATATCTTTTTCTCAATGGTTGTGATTAGCCCATCTACCAAAGAAAGAATCGAGGAATTTGAGCAGCGGATCAATGTTCGACTGGATAAGTTTATCAACAATGAGCAAATATGATGATAATTCATTGTTATATTGCAGAAATTTAATTATGGATGCGATCATATAACCCAGATAGGGTTTCTCGAGCCTTCATCTGAGTCCTCAGAGCCTTCCTCCTCATCTTCATGCTCATTTTCTCCGACTTCAGAAATGATTTGGCGCGGCCAATAACCTTCGCGTGTTGCTTGTCCCAGTGTAATCAGCTCAAGTGAGTACTCTCCGAAAGGTTCGTCCACTCTTTTTTTGTGAAGAGTTAACACATAGCTGTTTCCACCTTTTACCTCAAAGCTAACTTCAAAGTTAGTGGGACTAAAGTTGGGCTCAGGGTTTGCAGATTTAAGTCTAGCTACAAGCAAGAGGTTATCGTAAGTCAAGTTTTTGATGACAATTTTCCTTAAAAGTTTGCCTTTTATAACCTTATCAAATGGATTGTTGGCTTTTTTATCTTGAGGCTCTTCATCATCACTAGATTGATTGCTTCTATCCATGCTTAAAAAGCCAGATCCTCCATAAGATGTTGTCACCTTTACTCTAAAATCTTCAGAACCAGGGAAATTCTTGATATTTTTCTTGTTCAAAAAGGCATTATCTTCATTGAGCTCTAGAAGACTTGATTAGATATCAAATGTCTCAACTTCAAGCATTTCATTAGTTTCTGTCTTTTTAGCACGATAGCGCTCAATCGTCTTGCCGATCAGGTACAGAGGATGAGATGGGAATGCTCGCTTTGGTCTATTTTCCCACAATGATTTGACACGATTTCCATACTCAGTGTAGTGCTTGGCGATAAATGATCTGTGCGTTTATTCATAGTAGTTATCCACAAACTCTTCAAACCAAAACGTAAATGGATGAGTAAAGGCAAATAGTGAAGGGAATGCATCGAGATTATGAATGAAACCATCTGCTTCAAGCTGAAGAAGCAAGGAAAGAGTAACATGCAACATGCTGAGCTCTGCTCTTGAATTTGATCAGTTGTTGAGTCAAGGGTAGTGATCGAACAGGAGAAACGTATTCAAGATAACTTCTTGTTCTGGATTAATCCATAACTCCATATGAGTTGCTTCTTGCGTTTTCAACATATGAGGGAATCCAATCAGCCAATCAACACGCATCTGTCGAAATCATCCTTAATCTCCAAGAATTTGGACTGATGCGATAATTGGCTTAATTTCATCACTTTGTGATACTTTCCTGTCTAACGAGGATCAAATAAGCGAATTTTTAAGATAATGGCCTGTCGTTTCTGCATAGGTAGTCAATAATGTTGAAATGTTCAGCTGGGAATTTGATGACTTTCTCCAAGAATGCATAGTGCTCATGCAGTTGCGCTCAGCGTCACTTAGTAATACCTTCTTTCAAAGAAGGGTGAGAACTTCTAGAGGGAATTAAAACTCTGCTCCATAATGCATATTGCGTAGAGTGTATTTTTATGGCCTTCCTTGGCAAAGGAGAATATTCTTCTAGGATAAAGTCTAAAAGCCTCTATACCATCTTCACTTCTTTGCACCACTATCTCACAGTTTGAGACTCAGCAATAAGTCCTATCCAAACTTCAAATATTCTCTGAAGCGCATCCAGTGCTTAGCAACTCTCCACCCATCATTTCAGTGAACTTTTGCAAGAAGCTTCTAACCAGAGCCTCTTTTTCATGGATTATTCATTAGAGTCTGAGGATCGGATGATATCAGAGATAACACATTGCAGCAAGTTTTTCATACCAATACGAGTGCTTCTTTCAATCGAGAGAATATCGCTTTCCCAATTTTGTCCAAAGACTTTAAGAACTCCCAACCGTGTCCTCCGATGATTTATTTAAATCTCTTGGTTGCCCATCAGATAGACTTATTCCTTCTTGTTCATCAACTAAGGTTCTGAGAGGGAAGCATTAGTAGCAAAGTTCAAGGTACTCAGTGCTAAGAGTGCTAGGAGGGTCAATAGAAAGTATCTTATGTAAGAAATGTGCAAACTCATCATTAGAAAGATTCAATGTGAAGCTGAATTATTCGTTAGCCTTGCTGATTCGCTATCTTAAGTGCTCAGGAACATATGTAGGAATAGCTTCAGAGCTAAGCTCTACTAAAATCTTTTGCTTTTCAGGCTATTTGTTGGCTTATTTTTCGGTTGTTTTATTATTTTTCTTGGTCCAATACTTCAAGAGGTTTGATTTCTTCGTTTCTTATCCTTCTGGTTTTTTCTATTATTCATGCACAATCACTGAATCTGCTAGTGAAAACTTGGATATGGTAGTTTGCTTTTCTTCTTCACTATCAAACTCAAGGTGAATTGGGGTTTCTTAACTTTCTCGTAAACTAAGAGATAAGCGCTTTGACTTTCCTTCTCCAATGCTACCACCGAAGCAGTCGACTTCAATGTCATGTGGATCAAACTCTCTACACGCTCATCATTAATTAGATCCAACGATTTTATGACTATTTGATATAGCTGAAGTAGTGACCAAACTCTGCAGAGCCATAATGCAAGACGATTCCTTTTAAGGCGAACTCATAGTCAGATGAATCTCCGACGCCTTTTTGGCTGTCCAGTGAGTAAGGGTAAACGTTGAGGTTGTTGGGAATTACCATCTTGAGTTCACTTTTTCGTTTTCAAATTTATCATAATTAAAGCACATCCTCTGCAAGTGAATGATGAAAAAGTTAGGAACCTTGGCCAACAAAGTGCTCTTGGTAACATCAGTCTTCTTTTTGCAAGCATCGCATTGATAATCTGAAATCACTTCGCCATGAATGAACTTCTGGAATGATTATTCAATGTTGCGGTAGCCTTTTATCTCAAGTGATAGTGGGTAAAATGGCTCGAAGCGCTCATTAACAGCCTTGCAATTTGAGCAAATGTCTGATTGCAAGTTTTGCCTCCGAATGCATCTTCTAAAATTCTTCTAAATGGTGT
Source organism: Nymphaea colorata (assembly GCF_008831285.2). Taxonomy (NCBI): domain Eukaryota; kingdom Viridiplantae; phylum Streptophyta; class Magnoliopsida; order Nymphaeales; family Nymphaeaceae; genus Nymphaea; species Nymphaea colorata. Next base: position 21,716 of record NW_022204764.1, on the reverse strand, counting down.
AGGCTTCAGAGAGGTTTATATCTTGTCGAAGAATAGATTCAAGAACTATTGAGCATCTTGTTGGATTGAGACATTAACTGGTTGGCCTTCGAAATCCTTGAAAGAGAAACAAAATTAGTCAGGAGTATAGTCTTGCTTTTATGTTAGCTCAAGGTTGGCAAACATAGTCTGAAGTTGATGGAAGATATTGTCATCAATTTACTTGCCAGCACGCTTAGCAAGGCACTCTGGCTGCCCATCGTCAGCCATTAGCACAAGAGATCTGAATGATTGGGTCATGAAGAGCTGTTGAAGCATAGAAATCATATAGCAAATGCACCCCAGATTGCGAATACCTGCATAGCCGAGCTCAGATCGTGCTTCATTATAGCTGTAGAAATATGATGAAAAGCCATAGCTTGAGGTTGATGATTTATTTGATGACATTTTTTTGTAAACTGCCTTAAATCCAGCAGCAAAAAGTTCTTGCAAACCAGGTGAATCTCCTTTATCATCACGGACTGAACAAATGGCATACAAAAGCTCATATGCTTAGCGTCTTGATTTTGCATTTTTCAACTTATTCTTTCCAGATTCAGGGAACAGACTTTGCTGGAACAAAAATTTGACAAGAGGAACTAATTATCCTACAGTGGAAGAATCAAGTAACTTTCTCAAAATCCTTAAATAACCCTGGGCAACTTGATCTGGAGGAGAGTTGAGACCGATTTCTGTTGACGATGGTTAAGGAAGAGTGAAATCATGCTTTTTGTCAAAATAAGCCAGTTGAGTTCAAGCTTAGGCAGCAGGGTTGTATGCTGCTTTAGCACTTCCAACAACTGAGAATATAAGTCGAAATATTCAATGGAGAGGGTAGCTTTATCGCATTTTTCGAAATTGGTGTAAACTAGCCTAAAGAATGGTTCGAAAATCTCAATGTTTTCTTCTGCTGATTCTGTGATAATGGTCTCAACAGTTTCACAGTACATTCTGCGAACAGCTGCATTCTTCGACATCAATCCAGTGGTCAGAATAGTGTCATAGTCTGCATGTTTTTAAGCGAAATGAGCCCTGATTGCCTCATTTTCCTTCAAAAACCATTGAAGAATCTTCAAAGTGTTATCCAAAACCACTTGAGAATGGAATGATAGCTGTGGCTGAGCATTGATCTTCTTAAGATTCAGAAGGATCCTTGCGAATGTCTAAACCTCGAATTGAGGAGAATGAATTGCTGCCTTTAGGCCGATGCATGTAGTTTATATATCAGCAACTAGCAATCTCTCAAGAATTTCAGATGTCATCAGTTACCATCTCTCTCCTGCAGCAACTTCATAAAGCCAGTAACGGAAGAGCATCGGCTTTGAAGTATCAAGCTCAAGCTTAAAGAATTATTCACGAGAAAGAAGTGGAGTCGGCTTGAAACTTGCCATGCAGCAGTAGCTAGAGGCTCAGGGGCTTGCAAGAGCTTGATTAGTAAAGTCATAAACAACTAGTTGTTGAATAGTAAGTGGCGAACCATTGAAGAGCTATCTGGGTAAGTGATCTCAAGCTCCCGTAAATCTTCCAGATCATTGCGAATTCCAAACATTTCCAAATTACTCCACACTGTGCTTTCTCTGACTTTGGCTGAATACTCATAAAATGAAAGAAAATCTGTCTCTGTGAGATACCCATCCTTATCTGTATCATATTGTTCATAGATCTTATCAACTTTATTCTCAGATAATGAAGAAACTTCTCCAACACAACGTTGATGATACTTTTGGCATTGAGGCTTGCTCATGAGTCCACACTGGCTGTACTCACGGAACATACTTCTGAGAACAGCTTTGCATTTTTCATTTAGGCTGCCATCTGCTTCGCATAGGCTAACTTTTTCAACAGTTGACTTCTTTTCTGCAACTAAATCTGCGTTATTCAAATTAAGAGTATGGATAACTCTTCCACTGAGCCTTGGGTCAAGTTATTTGTCACCGACAAGGAGTTTCAATTCATGTGGATATGCATTTAGTTGGCGAGCAAGTTGGCCTCTCAGCTCATGAAGAGTCAAGTGTGCTGGAACTTCCATAAGCATTCTGCTCTTATTGACATTAAAATGATCAACGATTCTCAATGTCAAGCTTTGACTCAAGAACAAAGCATTTACAGCTGGCTCAGCATCAATTCCATTTTTCTCTGATTCATCAAGCAATCCTGAAATAATCCTTAAGTATTTTTCTTGGTTGTTTGTGCTTGTATAAAGCTTTGCGAGGCAACTCTCAAGAAGAGTTGATCTGAATTCCACAACACTTGATGCAAGTTCAGGAGACAAATGATCGAATAAGAAGCCGATAAACTCAAGTGCATTTTGAGTCACTTTTAAGTCATTGCTTCCAAAGACTATAGACATCAACTCTTTCATGCCAAGGAGCTGGTTCGGGTTGGCTCGAATAGTTAGGATTTCTTTTCTTTCTTTTCTTGTTGAATGGTGAGAAGGATATACACTAATGATTTTTCTTTCAATAAACCTTTGTTATTCATTTATGCGGAAGAAGACTGCCTTGAAGAAGTTGAACTGGCCGACTCCAATCAATTATAGCTTGGTAATATCTGTGAAATTCTCTCTAAACAGTTGAGCAACATGCTTGCTATGAAGTTTTGGCAAAAGAGCAACAAAGAAAGCTTGAGCTTCAGAAGGAAGCTCATCCATTCTCCTTGTATGTGGAGCCAATGCTTGGAACAATTCATCTTTGATTTGTGAAGAAGTCTCGATAGCAATCGCTGCAAACTGGACTCTCTTCAAGAATGGCAAGGTTTCATCTTGTAAAACCTTGGGTAAATAGTTGGCTTCGTGCAGTTGTAAGAAAAATTCTGTTTTAAAGCGGCATTCGTATAGCTCTGAGACTTCTTTTGTGATTTTTTCGACGACTGCAAATGGATGAGTAAAGACCTCGATAATAAGATCTCTTTTTTTGGTCTTCTCCTTTACAACAGACACCCAGCTTTATCCTCCATTGTTTAGAAGCCAGGTCTCGCATCCACTAGTCCTTTTGATGATGTCAAGTGCATCCTTGTTGGTCACATTAGTCCTTTGTTTGATTTTTTGCACAAGCTATTCACGGAAATTCTCAGGTAAATATTCGTAGCAATCGTTGACTAACTTAAGGATAGATTCGTTCCATTAAAGCAATGGTTGAAGTTCCTAAGAGTTAGGTTGGTTGAGAAGATAGTATTGCAGGAAATCTGAAGATCTTGCAATCAACTCGGAATGTGATTTTTCATTGTAGATAAGAGGAAGGATTCCTTTTTCTTTCACCCAAGAAAGCAATTCTTCAACAGATCTCCTAAGGACGCGATGCTTGCTTTGCTTCAAAAGAGTTGTCAAGAGCGATACAGCGTATAGCTTACGATCCAAGAAATCAGATTGCAAAAACCTTGTAGTGAGGCTGAGTTGCAATTATTCACAGATAAACTTGCGTTAAAATGATGGTTTGACTCTTTTGAGAAACTCTGTGAGTGCTAAGTTAATAGTCTCGAAGCGTTCCTTTGAAAAGTTACGAATAGTTAGCTCATCTGCCTTGTTAACATAGTCGAGGACAGCTTAAATCATTTGAGGTAGGTATTGAATAGCGAATTTTCTATGCAATAAGGGATGTAGTGAGGCAATACATCCAACTAGATCTGCAGTGACTTCAATACCAAACTTTCGTGTCTTTACAGCTTGGAGGGCACGGTCTAAGAGCTTCAAGTCGCTTTGAGTAATGTTGATAAAATCGATCAGAAGCATTGATTTGTTGAATTCTGGACGAATGATTCCCACACTTCTCATTTCAGGATCGAGAAGAATATCATTGTAGTCATCAAGATACCCTTATGTTATTGATCTTGGAATATTTTTTTCTGAGCTGAATAGTCCAGGCTCTTGGATGCGAGGGTCTCCTAATGAGATCCATTCACTTAGATCTTACCATTATAGCAAAAGATCAGTGCTTTTTCCTTAGGTGTCACTTTATTCTTTCCTTTCGCTGACTTTTGCTTTTACCCAAGTGATCTGCTATCTTGGAAATCAACAAAATCGCCTTCTTTTATATCTTTTCTCCATCGATAAAAGGCTTCTTTTGATCCTGGAGGATGAACATACATTCCTTTCTTGTCCAAAGGAAGAATATTCTTATCCCACTCAGTTTGGATTTGGATGCTTAAGCTTGTTTGCTTCTTAACAGTTCCTGGTAGCCAGCAAAAACGCTTCGAATGAGTATCAACTTTGAGAACATCGACTGGATCTCCATTCTTCAATGTAGACAGAAACTGGTCAATCCTTGCAACATCAGCTTCGGTTTGGGGTGGATAGAGAGGGGTAATCATTGATATAATTCAGTTTATAAAATTGCTTGTCAAACTCTAAGGAGGTTTTGAGGATTGATGTCATCCTTGGAAATTTGTCGAGTTGGTCGAATTTATGAGAATATAGTCTGAGTCCTTCTACGATCATTTGTTGAGTGAGGACCATGAGAACAACATGCTTAAATCGTCTACAGATGATCATATATCGAATTGCAGTGGCCACGAACTATTCTAGGAACCATTTCTCGCTTTTTTCGTTGACGAAGTAGCGCGAGAAGTCTTACCGTTCGTGGGAAAGCTTGATCCATGCATAGGCTTCCAAGACCTCGCCTACATATTCTAGTTCATTGTAGGCCGAAATCTGATAGAGCTTGTCTAGCTTGGTCTTTAGTATCTTTTGGTCAAGCGGCGTTTTTTCTAGCTCGGCTAGAACTGTAGCAGGATCCCAAGCAGGAATCTGCGAAATATCTTACATCAAAAACAATACAAATGATAGATAATTCTTTTATAGAAATATAAGCATAGATAGCATACTTTGAAAGCAATCTGCTAAGAGTAAAATCATTGATAAAGAACATCCCTTTAATATTATTGGAGTATTATTCATAATTTTGCTTAAGTTTATCCAGTTTAAAAAGATGAGCAAAAGTAGGATAAATAAGGAGTCGATTCAATTAATTTTATACTGAATGAGATATAAACTGTATGAATCAGAACATTTGCAGCATATGCATCAAATTTTTTTATTTGATCCTAATTTTATCAAATAAAGAGAAATTATTATCAACTCAGCCAAGGAAAAACTTAAATGCTTTGACACCACCAACTAATAAAGATGTCAAAACAACTCCGCTGAAGACATGGCCCCAAATATTTTACTTTTCCCCTTATGAACTGCTTGCCTAAACTCCAATTTCCTCTTTTTCAAAGCAATCATCCTAGCTTTTCACTTATATTTCGCTTTTTTGCGTAAACGTAATATCCTAATTGAAAAGTGCAAGCCTTTTTACGGCTTCTTCATATTCATCAACATAATCATCTAAAGAAGTTAACCTTGGCCGTTTTACTATTTATTTTTGATCGTTGAGAACCGTTTGCTTGTCTAAATTGTCCATGATATTGGAAGAAAAGATCGAAGGAGTTTCGATATTCTCTGTTGAGACCTAATTTTCTTCATTCATCTGCTTGTAAAAGCTATTGCTATTCTTTACCTTTGACGATATGGCCCCGAATTATTTGACAAAATCAATTTCTAGAAGTTCAGCCATCGAGTCGAAGCTGATAAGCAACTAGCTATTGCCGTGCTTGACCACATGTTGAATGATGACATAATTTTCACGTAATGTCGATGCTACTTAATCGAGATCGACATGGTTTGGAAAAGTGACTAATAATTTCACAAAGTCCGAATCATAATTCATTACAAAACTAATTATATACTCTATAGCCTAGAATATAAATTAATAAGTTGTCAGCGAATAAATGTATAAGAATAATAGATATCAAGCTAAATCATTTAAACCGCAAAGCTTTATTTTGAATATCTTATCGCTAAAGGCGCTTTTATTAATGAGGGTTTTCTTTGATTCGAGCTTATCTCCCTCTTTTTTGCCCACCATAAACAAATAAAACTCATTTAAGATGTCATCTCGGTAAAGAATAGACTTAATTAGATCTTATTTGTCAGTTCTTGTAAACTTTTCGAAGTTAATTTAGTTCCATTCGTTGAAGAACTGCTTTTGCGATCTACATAGGACATTTTTTACTTTTCGCCCATAGTTCGATAGAAGATTTTCTTTTTTATGTCTTTGATGCATTAGTCAAGTATTCCTCTCTTCTTTTTAATTCACTGCTTTGCCCTTCTTTACTAAGCGTCTTTCTAAGCTCTAATGATTTATGAATGCTTCGAACTTATGGATAGCTAGCTAAAGGGGAAATTCGAGTCAGAGTTGTCTTTGTAGGAGACATAGATAAGAGCTATTTTTAAGGTACCAATGAGGGCATTTTCGTTGGAGAATTATTTAACTTTTCAAGCTAAAATGCGTCATTATGCACTTTGACAATTTTTTTTTGTAACCCATATACCAAATGCTTATAATTGGCAGCCTATGCGCGAGCTTCTTATAGCTATGCTTTCATCTTGGCGTTTGCTTTAGTTAATGCAGTGACCTCTTCATTGAGTTTCATAGTTTGTCCTCTAAAGAAATCTCTTTCTTATTAAAGGTAAAACAATTTTTCATTTGCTAAATTTATACATAGATACATCTTTGCCGAAGTAGTTATTCATCAAGAACATTTCTTATGTTCTTAAGTTCTTCTGACATTTATTTTACTTGGGTTTTATAATCTTCAAGATAGGTTTGCTGAACAAGTTGGATTCGATTAACAATCTTTTCATTTAATTTCTAAATTAAGAGATTAGACATCGATAAATGTGTTGAGTTTTCCATATGTTTCCTGTAGGTCCGCCGAGTAGTATTCCGCCTTTGAATTCTGCTTACTGCTTACTCCATTTAATTATAATTATTGCAAATGCAGCTAATAAATGATGGCGATTTTCTTCGCTTAATATATGTTTAAGATGTAGAGGATTATAAGATCATAATCGGTTTTTTTCCTAATCTGAATGATTGATGCTGGATCCTGCTGCCTTTTTGAACTTGCTCCACTCGGGGTTCTTTTTGTAGAACTTACGTCTATTGTAAGAAAGGAAGAATAAGGCAAAAACAGCAAATAAAACTCCCCAAAAAGCACCCCACAAACTGATGTGGTCAATGAGCGTTGTAAAGCTGACTCTATTGTTAATTATTTGAGGAGAAAGCTGCATATTGAAGCGATAGCGTCGAGATTCGAATTGTTGTAACTTGAATCTGACACTTATTCAAATACAGATTAGATTTGAAGTCGCTGAGTTTTCTATGGTGACCATCTCCATAGGTAATCTGGGAGATCTCATCTTTAATGACTTGGAAGTTGATGTTAACTCTTTTGTAGAGGCCTTGAATGACGAAAAAGTTATATAGAAGGTAGTTGTTTCCGTTTGGAGATCCTTTTTCAAGAGAAATAGATGATCCATCTGGCTGATTTTAGATGAACAAAAAGATACGCCCATGGCTTGCAAGGTCTGCTTGAGATGTGTTGTAATCCAAGCAAGCACACTTGACGTTGCATTGCTACAAAATTGAGCTTGAATCTTATATACGTGGTGAATCTGAAGAATAAAGCAAACCATTGACATTAAGAGGCTATGTTGGCGTCCTAAGTATGAAGTAGAATTGTTTTGTCGCATCACTCATCCATGGAATTAGGTCAAAATTTGTTGACACATTTGTTGACTGATTATAGCTCACATATGCCCAGCTTACATTGAAGATTTTTAGACTCCTTGAGCCTTTGCGATTGATGTGAAGCTGATAGTGAACAAGTCTTCGAATGTTCGAGTGTCATCGGTCAATGAACCATTCATGTATGCATAAGCGAATCGAGGCAAAACATAGGTATTGTTGTCGAGTTGGGTCCGATATGATTGAATGATGGCGGATTGCTTTGAACGAACTTAACGAAGTCATATATGATATAGGTTAGAAAGATGGCGAAAAAGAGGGCCGTGCCGATGAGTGATTGCTTTGTTGAAACCGAATCATCCTTAGGAACTGGGATGAATGAAAAGATGTCTACCTTCTTTAGGATCTTCACACAAAAGTTTGAAGAGTCTTATTATCTTATGAAAGAATCGGTCACTCCACCTTCTGAATTTCTGTGTTGCATCAGGATATCAATATAAATTGGAATAATAAAAATCTAAGGAACTTATGGATCTGGTGCCAAAATTAAATTGCCTTTTAACCTGTTATTGTAGATACGAATAAATGGAATGATATCGGTGTAAAAATCAAGAATCAGCCTTATAAATCAAAATCGTTGAAGCCCAGATATTCACGAGAATCGGGGCCTTCCAACTTTTTTATTGTCCTTAGATATCGTCTATGATTGTATTTTTTTGATGGTATTATTTTTTCTGGCGAACTATTTGTCCATATTTGCACATAGTAGGATTCAAAAGATGAAGTTTTGCTTGAGTCTTGTGCTTGTGATGTTTCTCCGAATTTTTCCTACTTTGTTTGTTAAATAAAGCTCAACTGGTTCATGAAGTAAATTTTCTTTTTCTAAGGAGTGAAGATTCACAAAATTATCAATTGCAATTTATGCTTCTGATAGATTATCCTTTGGAGTCATAAATACTGAGGACTTACAATTCTATTTTTACTTATTTTTAATGAAATTATTTCTTCCATACTGAATGAAGTTGATTGTAAAAGGGTTTTTCTTGATATTCTTGCTCGCATTTTTTGAAGAAGCATTCGCTAGAGAGTCCATGATAATTTTGTCCCTTCGTGGATTCATTATCTTTTGAATTAGTAACCTATTCGTAATCCGATATTCATATTATTCCTTGATGTGGGGAAAAAGCTTCGATTTTGATTAAGATAAACGGTAAAATGCCTGCTATTCGTTATAGATTTGTTCGGGTAATTTAGAAGGTTTCATAGGTGTGGGCAAGTAGGTCTTAAAATGGAATAATGCCTAATTATAACAAACTTAGGTATAGTATAAAAAATAGTCTCGAGGCATTTCAATTTAATATTTATCATCTTCTCAGAATCCATCCTCCGACTCTTCTGAGTGCATTAAGCATGTGCTTGTACCATCTCTCATCATCATGAGTGCCTTCGAACTCCATTTAATGCCAAGTTTTTTTTTATTCTTAGGGAAAAGACTCCAGTTGGTGCTCTTCATCTTTCAAAGAATCAGCATCAATAGTTGAAACATCGTTAATGTCTTAGCAGCTTGCAGAGCCAGGAATAGTCTAAGCCTCTTCCTCGCTGCTGCTTTCAAGATCGCTTTCCTCAGTTCCGTCCAACGCCGTTAACAAGGATCAATATATAACTGCTTAGAGTTATTGTCATTTTTTTATTCCTCTAACTCTTTTTCCAAATTGTTGATTTTTCGCAACAGACATAAATTCCGCTCTTATAATTCTTTCACTAAGGGTTCATTCAAAATCTAGCATTGAACCTCTCTCGACTTATTAGCCTTTGACGCCTTCCGTTCTGTTTCCTTCTCGATTCTTTTTTGATCTTCGCAAGGCCTTTCGTCGCGTTCCTTTACTAGTCTTTTGATTTTGTGGTCATACATATCCTTTGTACTGGCCAACTAATTCCTAAGTTGTTAGCATTCCTCTTCCTTTTTCTCAAGCTTAGCAGTTGTTTTTTTGAGTTTTTTTCGAAGTTGCTGCCTTTCTTTTTGACTCTACTTATTTTGCAAAATGGTAGATTAATGTGTCTTAGCAAAGGAGGTAATTTGCTTCGAAAGTTTATGAAGCTAAACAAATAGCTGCTCAGTCTGTCCCTCTGATCCAACCATTTTTTCGATAGAAAATATGGCATTAGTGAGGGTATGAATCTACATAAATCTTGCTTCTGTCAACCCAACAATTAAATATGACACATCATCAAAAAACTAAGAAAACCCAATGACTAAAATTTAAAATAAAATATCATTGAAAAAGGAATATCTAACAGTCTGTTAGAAAACTTTTTAATATTTGGATTTACAGAAAGGTTTTATTGATTAACTGCTGCTTAATAGTGATTAGCTTGAAACGATAAAGAAATCAAATAAATTTTTTAAAGATATTCATCAGACTTTTGTTTTTGTTAATATTTTGGCTTCTGGTGATGAATTTTATCATAGTTTCTTTGTGCCATCCAATAATATCCATTCCTTTGAGCTAATGGTACATTTCGCTAGCTCTAAATAAGGCGTTTCCTAAGTTGATGTGTTCACGATATGTTTAATATGTGAGTATGCGTGAATACTCTCTTTCATGATCGTCTCTTTACTGAAAGATATGAGTGTCACTGCAAAAAAATTTACAAAATTAGCTCTATCCTAGAAGAAAATATGCTCTACCATATTCTCAGTGTTTCAAAAAGCTCAAACTCTTGAGCAAATAGTAGGGTAAGCCATCGGAAGCAATAGAAAAACGGATCTATTTTTAGTTGTTGCAGGCGTTGCCAAATTTTGGGTTCTACTGCCTATATAATTTAAAAATACGAGCAAAATTTTATTTATTTCTTGTATCCTTCCATGTATTCCGTTTTCCCTTTTATCGAAGGCCTCAATATTGAGTTCAATTAAATCTGTCATGACATTATTGAACATAAAGAAGCAGGCTGCTTCATCGATCATCTATTTCTTGCGAGTGTTGACAAGATAAAAGATAGGGGCTAGTACTTCATTCATGCCTTGAACATATGCAGCTTTTGGGTTCAGTTTCGCATAGACAAAAAGAATTCGAGACATATAGTCATACCGATATGTCTTTCTCTGTTATTCTTTATCTGATAGCCACATTTTCAATACATCTGGTCCGTCACCATGAATCATCTTATATCTTTACTTGCGAGCGCTTGTAGCAAAAGGAATTTGTATGGATTGTACTTCTTCTGAGAAAAATGAAAGATCTGACTGCGTTCTACACGTATCCTTTTAGATCTGTTCCCACAAGTAGTAATCATACTCGTATTATTTCCAACTCGGATGATTTTTATTCATTAGAATTGGATAATCTTGAAATTTGCTTTCGGGGAGGTACTGATTGATGAAATCTTTATATATCCTTTGCTGTTTTTGTATCTGTTAGGGCCATTTGGCTCTCACTCTTGGAAGATATCCCAATATAACTTTCCAGGTATACTACCTGACAATCGAAGCTTCGTCAGGTATCCCTCTGCAAGATAAGCTCGTAGTTTTTTTATTTCAATCATTGGCTAATTCAAAGCGCTTACCAATCCTGAGACTTGCTTTTTCATTCGCTACGATAACCCTTCTGGCTTAAACGTAATGTTTATTATGTTTTGCTGGCTTTATTGACTGAGCATTAAATTATAAACTATTAACTATAAGCTTAAAACCAAATATGATGGCTATTTTCAATATTTTGCCTTAGCTTATGTGATTGTTTCATTCAATTTTTTTTCCTTTTTTAGTCAAGTCATCGATAAATAAATATGAAAGACGTTAGCTTCTCTAATGCTTTATTGCCAAAAATAATTGGCTCGAAGCACATACGCTACTTGGCTTATTGTATTCTCAAAAAATCATAATCAATCATGTCATGATATAAGCAGCCCTTCAACATTAAATTAGCCGAAGGTGAAGCATGGTAGTGAAAGCGGTTATTCTCACTTGTTGAATATCAGAGTAACTATGACAGCATCCACGGAGAAGTCATGAATGTTTGAGTATCATCATTTCAACTTTATGTGAATTAATTATAATTACCAGAATCATCATTTGAGTATTTATCAAACAGTATTTATTTATTAGCGAAGTTTGGCAAAATATACAAACATAGTAAAGCAAATTGTTGGAATTTTAGTCTATCCTTGATCGTGTTGGCTTTGTGAGATCCTTAGCCAAGAATATGAAAAAAAGATTTGATTTATTTTTTAAAATAAGCTGAGCCAACATAACAACACCTATTGAATACTCATTTTTTAAAATGTTAATTAAATATCCAAGCTCCATTTATTATAATTACTCTTATGTTTTTATTCGGAAACAAGAAAAAATAGGTGGTGAAGATACAAGGCGATTTCGCGTAGAAAGTACGAAACACATTGAAAGTAAAACTCTGCAGCCTTTGCTAAAAGAATATCAGTTAAAAGGTGGTATTCGGGTAAGGTGTCAAGCCAATCTAACATGCAAAAATTGCGAACTCAAAGCAGTTGGGGGCACAATACAAAAATTAAGTTCAAAAAACTTGATTGAATCTTAAAAATTTTCGAATTTACTGACTGCTGAGCTTATCGCTTACCAAGCTACCCAGCAAGACCCTCCTGCAGATCATCGTAAAAACCTAGAATTACACGCACAGCTAACTAAAAAAGTTAAATAAACGTCAGACCAGCTGAAATAGGAGCTCAGGATCCTAAAAGACAGGACAAAGACAAAATTAGATGAACTGACGAGTCAATCTGAAAAGCAGAATACTGTACTTATCTTTGAAGAAGTTATCAAAAACCAAGCAGAGAAGAAGGCATTGACAACTGAAATTATGAGCAGTATGGTTAAGAGATCATATGTCAGCAGCAGTGGAGTCAGGTTCACAGATGATAAGACTATTGAAGCAAGTGACGCTTCCATCAATCAAAGGTTTGGGCAATTAAAAAACTAATGTAAAGTTAAATTAAAGGACCTTAACAGTTTGATTGACTAGATAAACAACATAAAAATATGATCTGATCATTCAAATATATTGTCCAAGTATAGCTAAGATGAGAAGTAAATAATCAAAAGTGATATTTAGTTATAAAGGAATGTCTTAGTGCGATTTGCATGTCCATTCTTTAGTTTGGGTTCTTTTTAATAAGTTTACCGACAAGTCTATAGCATCTAAGTAAAGTAGTCTGGGTATTTCAGAGTGGATGAGTCAACCTGAATAAAATATGCTTACGTTTTTTATCTTATTGAAAGTTTCTTGCCTGCTGATATGTAAAAGGAGCACGACCTGACAATAGCTCGAAAGCTAAAACTCCAATACACCAAAGATCGACGCTCATGTCATATTACAGCCTTATACTATTTAAGGAGCAACATAATCTGTTGTGCCGCAATACGTTCTTCTTCTTTGATCACAGCAAGTAGCCCAACCAAATCTCCTAGTTTGCAAATTTCCTAAATTAAACCAAATTTACATGAGTGATCATGATATTTTCAGGCTTGATATCTCTATGGGCTATTCCTTTTTAATGTAGACAGCTTACTGCCTCACATATCATGCCAACTTTTATTGATACTTATTCCTAAAATAGTTTTCCTTTTCCTTTTGCCTTTAGAGAATTGTAAAGCGTTCCTCCTTATAAGTACTCTAACAGCAAGTATATGTTTTATTCATCATCGAAAATGCCATATGTTTTAACGATATAAGGCTTTAGAGAAACTCTGAATTTTGACCTCCAAAATGAACTGCTAAATCATCAAATTCCTTTAATTGTTGACTTTGAAATCTTTTTGAGAGCAAAAATGGCTCCTGATGCTTTGTGAAATGCTACCCATACAACTCCGAACCTTCCTTCTCCTAGTTTCTTCCCTAAATGAAAGTCTTGAAGGCTGAGGTTTTTTGATTTTTGTTTTGACGCTTTGGGAATATCATTTATGCTTGATGATGATAGCTGATTGGGTGCTTCTAGTTTGCTTGCTGCAACAGCACTTAATACCTTTTTCAATGGAGATTTAGAAGTATCTCGAAGATCTTAATTTTAGTTGATCGTTTTTTCCTAAACTGTATGGGAGTATATCCCCTGTTTTCTGTTTGAGGATGTGTTGATCGAATAGGAGATTTAGATTTTTAATTTCTTTATTTTTGTTGATCAATTTCCTTCCTTTTATCGATTTCAATGCTTCTATCACCCCTATTTTCTTTATCATCTTTTCCCATAATATTAATAGTTGATCTGGGGACATTTATGGCATGATTCTAAATTTTGGCTTTGTCTTCGTATCTATAGATAGTTTGTACGTTATTCTGCATTCTTCTATTTCTCAGCTATTTTAGTCTTTCAAGCTCATTTTATATCTGATCATCATTCCGCATAGGATGCAACCTCGTGCTCGATTTAGATTGATAAAGTGCTTTGTTAAAGGTGGAGTTGTGCTGGAGGTTGGCATCGAGGGGCCTAGCAACATAACACTTTGAAAATTAAAGAGGAGATTCATTGGTAGTTGGCTATTTTTTTGACTATTAGCGATAGCTCGGCCGAAAATTGGCATTTGTATATGTTGCCCTGAAGTTACTTTGATCATTTATTCTATTGGGTGAGAGCATCTGAAAACTTTTGCTAAACGAATCGTTTATAGTTGATCGACCATAGGGTTATTTTGCGTACGTATGGCGCAGTGCTCTCGGATCATCGGGAAAATACTTAACTACATCAAGATATTTATTTTGCCATACTTTTTCCCCATTGGAACCCCTGCTTTTGCTTCGTTTTGGGATGTATCAGTAGCGCGAGGGCGAGGAGAGACTGACTCGTTGAATGGAAGATTGATTGATGATTGAACCTCCTTTGATTGGTTCAAAAATTGCTTGTAGCTTGGTCTTCTAATCATTGTATCGATTATAGAATACGATAAGGAAGAAATTAATTTCAATATTATTCACGTAAAAATGTAAGTTTAGTCGGGATTGGTGTTTTAGTAAAAACTATTAGAATCTCGGAAAAAATTCAAAGATTTATAAAACTGTAATTTTTAAGCTGAAAATTAGGAAATCAAAATTGTAAAATGACAATACTCAGAGACAATAAACGGAGTAAAGGCCTAGATTATCTCCAATATGAAATTCGTTGATAATAAGTTTGCAAATTCAAAGGCACTTATTGATTTTCTTCGAAATAACTGTTTTTTGCAATTAATTAAATAGTTGATAAAGATATATTTGGCCTTAATCATATTTTATCATGAATAATCATTACGCATAGGACTTTATTATTGCTCAATAGCAAGTTATGTTGGATTGTTCTTATTTTTGAGCTCTCTATACATTCTCAATAGACGAGCAACGCATATGATTAACAGTATTATTACTGATATTAGAAAACCCACTAACAGCTCGAATTTATATTCCAGGAACGAAAACCCTTCTTTCACTTCTGTTGGTTGATCTTTATTGAGATTAGAAGTCCCTTCCTATTTGTTTTATTTGCTTTCGGGCTTAGCTGGTATTTAGATTAAGTATTTTGAAGATTCTTGAGAAGTGTAATCTTCTTCTTTGGGCTATTATTATGCTACTTCATCAGGATTGTTTTCAGCTGGCTCATGATTCTAAAATTTTAGGCTGGAGCTGGAGATGGCAAGTTTATAGTTTATCCTTTATCGAACTCGTTCTCAATAGCTTATATGAAGCCGACATTCCCTAATCCTCTAATTTTGTCTGCATGATGATGTCAATATTGTTGAATTTCCAATTATTCGTGTATTTATTCGGGTTCTTATGTACAATCTCAGTGGGTTGTATCCGAATGTATCAGTTAGATAGTTTATACAGCTTGTTCTGAGAGGGACAAGTCCTTTTGCGCGTGAAAGTCCAATCGCTGGGTTTGTATTTTTATAATCTTTTTCTGGCTGTAATACTCAGGATACATTTACGGATAGAAATGCTGCTTATTGCCATGAAAAATATATCTTAGCAACTTGTAACGTTGTCAACTTTCCTTCTTAATTGTTCTAATTCATCTAATTTCAGATAATAAAGATTGAGGTAATGTTTAGGGAAGAAAGTGGCTCCAGTTTATGCGATTGTGAAATAGTTTGCAAAGGAGTGGCCCTGATAGAAGAACTATGTTTTTTGTTTAGCATATATCCAAAGCTCCTGACTTAATTGCTGACGAAACGCCCTGGCTGAGACTGTTTCCCTGTCCAAAAGTGCATATATGTTTTGTTAAGGGTCTCACAGTCGACCATAATATCATCGTCAAGCGAATAAAACACTTCAGCACCTGCCTCCTTCGGTGCTCTAAAGCGATGGTTCAGCGAATTATTTTTGGTGAGATAAAAGTAGACAGGCATCCTCCAGTATAGCTCTCGATCTAATGCTCCGATTTCGTCAGGTAATTTCTAGTTATTCCATATGATGCAGATCTCTGATATTAATTTTTCGTAGCATTCTGTTTCAGCATAGTGCTTTAGGTAGTTCAAAAATATTTCATACGAATTGTTACGAGCATGCGTCACAGTCAAAAGGGCGAATCTTTCTAATGGTCTGCGTACTTGGGGGGCGGCTAATCAGGGAGTTGGCAGTGGACAAAGATTAAGGATATCACTAATATATAAAATTTCATTTGAATATCAACTAACAATAATAATGCCTATGCCCACCTTTGCCAAATAATTTATGGTTCTTTAAAGAAATACATGATCTAAATTAATTTTTTTTCCCGTATTTGAAAATAGCATATTTCCTGTTATAGGAGCGCCCTTACAAATGTAGGAATTGAGTATGGTTCCAAAATAGCCGGAGACAAATAGTGGTGGTAGTATGCTCAATACTGTTAATATTTGCCTGGCGTATGATGATTAAATGAGTAGATAATAGGACAAAAGTAAGGACCAAACGGGTTTTTCTCCCAACGTGTACCCCCACCCACCCGCAATCGACATACCGTCCTTCGATATTCGACAGTTTCCTGACTCTCCTGGCATCAGATTCTTCGAAAAATTCAAACATCCAGATTATCAACGCTTCTCGGCATTTCGGCTTCTTCACCCCCTCAACGCAAATGGCGGACCGAACTCCTCCAAAAAGTCAGAGATCGTGCGCAAGCATCGCGGCAACTACCGAAAATACACTGTCGCGTAGAAGGAAGAAGCCGTCAAGCAAGTATTTAACACATCACGTAGATTCTAGACGGAGTTGACGCAAAGGAAATCTCAGAAAAATACGGCATTCCACGTAGAAACCTGCTTAGGTGGAAGAAAAACGGATGCGAGCGCAAGGAAGGAGGCGGACGGCCCACTGACGGCGAGATGTAACTCACTCTCTACACCAAAATCGACGGAAAAATCTTAGTAACCGAGAAGGACATCCGAGCCTAAGCCAAGAGGTTAAGCAAAATGGCAGACTTCAAGGCCTCCAAGGGCTGGTATTGCAAGTTTAGCAGGCGCTACAATCAATGGAAAAAACAAGAACGCGAAAGAATACTCAAGAGCGAAGGAAGGGATCCCTCTTTTGAGGATCGGGAAGTGTTTCTTTTGCCTGAGGTCAGTGGAGGCAGTGATGACGACAGTGACAGCGAACTATCTGATTCAACCCCGAAACAGTCAGACCAATGATCAAATAAACCAATTTTAGAAACCCTTCGCTATATATAAAATTCTTGCATATTTTTGGTGGTGTTTTATTTGATCATCGAGGTGTGATTAAGGGAAACCGCCAATATTTAAAAACATGTCAATAAGATATTAACGAAAATCAAAATAGCCATTTCGTTAAAGGATAGTATAAAGAGTAACAAATAAACCAATATTAATATCAATTTCTCAACTTAGCATTGCAAACGGTGGCAAATAAGTCCAAAGTGTTTCCCTTTGCATTTTGTAAATCTTACATAATCCATAACTCCTTGAACGAAGACTAAGAAGCGTTATGCCCAATAAAGACAAAAAGCTTAAGTAAATTCTACGGATTATGCTTGATCAGATTGCCTCAATGCTTTACGAATATGGATCTAGCAAAGATAAATAAACCTCCGAACATCTTGGATGATTTTTACCCTTCATATATTTATTGTGATTAAAAGCCTTAAAACTGGAACCACTATTCAGTGATATAAAAATTAATTTCAGAACGTTATGGGAGCTTGTATGTCATAAAGGTAGCCCACTAAGGTCGTCGTTATAGAGCAGAAGCGTAAAGAAGACCCAATAAAGACAAGGATATCTGATGAGCCAACCAAATCAAGTGATTAAGGCCAGCATAAGAACCTTTTTAAAATGTTCGATGATTGGAACGAAAACAATATAAGATCGTACAACCTGCTGGCTCCGCCAGCGTTTAGTGATAGAATTTATTCATAAAGAAGCGTGGGAAAGAAGGGATCCTGTGATAAGTAAAATGTTTGCGACGGTTTCGATTCTGGAACAAAGGAATTGCCCGCCGTTGGGAAAGCAGACAATAGCGCTTTGAATTAACGATGTAAAAAACCGACTAAGATGCACATCCTTCAAAAGTGAGGGAAGTAAGAACCTTAAAGCATGATTCCTTTTAACCTTTTCTTTACGGATTCTTGAAAATTTCACAATATCTTGCCTCAAATAATCAAATATTTCTTCGATGGCCTCGAGTTATTGCCTAAATAATATTAGCTGCTTTAAAATAATGCTATAGAAGAATATATTGTTTTTCCATTAGCATCTATTGTTTTTTACAATAAATAAATTACTTAATTAAATGAGATGGCCCTTAAAATATGCAAATCATCAATAAAAGCAAAGATATGCCAAGCTGATGGCAAACTTGTTTTGGTAAAATACTTATTTGACGAATACATGTTTATTGATATTAATCTAATCCATGGGCTCATTTAGGCATGTTTAGATATTATGAATAACATCTGAAGCAAGAAATCAATGTCATGTTTTGATTAGCTATTGATTCAGCTTTATAATTGCTTTTATTGAGGTGTAAAAATAAATCAGAAAATGAACAACATTTCGAAGCTCAAGATAATAACATTTTTACATTTAGCTTCTAACTATAAGCTTTCAGCTCATCTATTACATTTTTGTATTGCATATGCTTTTGCTAACAACTTATTTTCCTCTTAATTAAAAACTTTTCAAATTGAATCAATTTATAATCAATTCGGATTTAATAATCAAATAAACCATGCCAATACAGGGCATTTACCTTCATTATCTTTGATTACACTAAAAAATCATGATATGAATTTTTTAAAGCTTCCATATTGCCGATATTGTATGTTTTCATAAAAGATAAAATATTGCTTAAACAAATTAAAGGGTGATTATGATTATTTTGATTTTAAAATATTTATGGTCTTTTAGAGCTTTTGTAAAAATTTGGCCTGGTTATACTGTCTTTATTTTCTCGCATTTATTAACTAAGCTAGTTTGATATCATAGTAACAATCTTTTTTTCTATGAATTCTACCTATTTTTCTGCAAAACTGATCATTTTAAGACCCAAACAGGTCTGAAATTTGCAAAATGAGTCCATTTTATAGCAAAAATACCCTATACTCCTTTGGAATGAGTCTAAAGAGCAAAAAGCATCTAAAACCGTTAGTTTATGCACAAAAAGAATAAATCAAGGCAAAAATAAAGAAAATTGGTCTAATTACACCTGGATTTTTCTAATTTTTTATTTTCGTTTGATTAATAGTTAGGTTAGGTAAAATAAGAATTGATATAAACTATCGTAATTATACTTCTCAGACCCCATAGTAAATTTCATGATTAAATTTCCACATTGTCTTCTATATCAGCATCAGTATTATCATTAGGAATCATTTTTTCCTGAAAAACCGGGATGGAAATCATTATTCTCCTCTGCAGTCTAAAAACCTTTTTAATATCATTAACGAACAACTTGTATCGTTTCTTTCCCTTCATCACGCCGATGTATCCCATTTCTTTATTCTTCACATCCTTTGGTTATTCATCACTTCCCTCCATATTTTTCATCTTTTCGAATTAACAATAAATATTATGATTCAATACAACCGAAACGTAGATTAATCAACAACACCATATAAAATATACAAATCTTTTGATCCTGCTCAGGCTGCCTCCTTTGAACTGCTATGAGCCTCCTGAAGTCTCCTTATTTGGCCCAGATTCACTCTTAGTGATACTCGCTGTTAATCTACATGATGCAAGCGCATTTAATCAACTATTTGTACTAAAGTACACAGCTGAAGGTAAAAAATTCGTGTTTTTACATTAAAAACTGGCCAAAAACCAAGTTTTTAATCCACTCTAACTCTTAAGTTGATCAACTGATGCATATGCATGTTGATCACCTCATGTAATCAAAGCTTGAGGAAGAAATTTTTATGATGCTATTTTAACTCTCTAGTCAAGAGGCGTCTTTTTGGAGGAAGGACTGTGAGTAAATGTTGGTGATTGATTAAGTTGATGAGATGGAAAAATATAGAAACATGAATCCTTTTTCTTTAGATGGAAATTTCTTATCATGGGCTTAATTTATTATCGTTTTTCATGAGTAAATGCAAGTTTTTAGGGCATCCATTACACTTTTCACATCTACATGTTATGCTTCCTATATTGGCAATTTCATGCCAAGTAGACTAATCATAAAACACCAACAGTCGACTTCATTCCTTCCTAAGCAGCCAATCCTGAAGAATATATTATCTTCGGTAGACTGTTTATGTCTCAGTATTGTGACAGATGATGATCACCGATTTTTTATAGTGATTTGCGAAAGGTGATATCGGTTTCATTGGGATCTTAATTCTAAGGTTCCAAAAGATCACCCCAACTTTATAGTTCTCTTTGTTTTGATCTCAATTTTTAATTATTCTCCTCTTACCAATATCGTGCCAAAATGTAAATTATACAAGCGACAAATAAAAAATGACGAATTTTGGTGGATCAAAAAAATATATCTGTATGTTCTATAGTGAAATTGAAGGAAAATATTAGTGAGATTAATACTACCTAAAAGTGGCATATTTGCCGGAGGGTCAAACTGAACACAATTGAGCCATTTCTGAAACTATAGGATTTTACGCTAAGCTACCTTTATGCTAGAAAAACCAAAATAAAGCCAAGAAAATTGTCTTGAGAGATGGCCTGATATACATGATATGTGAAGCATGTGAAATTTTAATGATCTTTTCGAATGAGTAAGGAAATGAGCTGTTTTCAACATAAAACTAGATGAAACTCTTATTATCTTTTCTATTTTTTAGTTTGTCTTCTTTCGGAGCATTCTTACATTTTCATGAAGGGATAAACATACCAACTTATCATAAAATCAAAGATTTTGCTAACTTTTTAGATAATAATCATATTTCCTAACTCTAAAGATCATTTTAAGATCATTTTGATGCTTTAATCAAGGGAATAAAGCAGTATTAGAAAATAGGGAGGGTGAGACGAAAAGCAATAAACATAGTTATCCCATTATGTTTCTTTAAAGAACCTCTTGACCACTTTCATTCAAGATAATGACATTATTTAATCGGATAAGATTTCGGCTAAAAATAGGGGCATAGCCTTTGATCAATAAAAATCAAAAATATTTGTTAAATGAAATAAAAATGCGTTGCATTTTAATCATCAAAACTTTGAAGTCCTTCTAAGCGTTTAGAATTATAGAATGGCGTTTGGTTAAGTAAAGAAAATAGCTAAGATTAAGAAATAAACAATCAAAAATGAATGTTTCATTAAAAGCTGATCCCTTGAGCTAAAATCAAAATCTGAGGCTCTTAGATTTCTGATTCTGCAGTCTGCACGTTAATTTCCTTTAAGGTTTCAAAAGGCGGGGCAGAAACACGCCTTTTTTCGATTTTGTAGAGTTTCTTTATATCCTTGATATTAATTCGATATTTCTTGCTCTCCTTTGTGACTGTCAGATAATTATTAGCATTTTTGACAGACTTTATTGGGATCTCACTTTCCAAAGCTTGTGTTTTCATAATTATAATTAAAAAATATATATAAGTATTGTGCTTAGATGTTCAACATATCATGTAAAAGTAATTTGGTTGGGGTTGGGGTTGGGGTTGGGGTTGGGGTTGGGGTTGGGGTTGGGGTTGGGGTTGGGGTTGGGGTTGGGGTTGGGGTTGGGGTTGGGTTGG
>NW_022204763.1:5000-53609 GCF_008831285.2 Nymphaea colorata | reverse complement strand
GATCCATAGCTCATGGGAGGGATTATTTTGAAAAATCTGAAATGAAACTGGAAAGGATCCATCGGTTGATTCATTCCAACCCGTTGGTTTAATCCGGTAGAAATCAAATATCAATAAGATGGGAGCGTCCGTCGTCTTGACAAGGATGAATACGTTTTTCTTTTTTATCCCTCGAAACTTGAAGGAAGATCGTTCCTTGACAAAAAGTTTGATATGATAATGGATCGGTCGTACCTGTACTAAATAATATGAGTGACTCGCTATTCACTTGGTTTCTGGGTCATAATTAATAAGATAAGGTTATGTAGGAGAGATGGCCGAGTGGTTCAAGGCGTAGCATTGGAAATGCTATGTAGGCTTTTGTTTACCGAGGGTTCGAATCCCTCTCTTTCCGTATCCTCATCTAATTCACCAACGTTACCAACCACACAATGTATCAAATACCAATTGATACCGTTATTCTAAGAGAAGAGAAAGACCCTTCTTTTCTTTCTTTATAGAGATTTTTTTCTATTCCTAATTACTGTGCTGTGATACGTAAAAGGAAAAGAACAAAAAGAGGGGGAAGAAAGAGCGGACAGTGAATGAAAATATCACTGCTGATCCATTTGCGATACGTGAATGGGATCAAAATCCGTATCAAATCCCTCTACTTCTTTCAGCGAAAAAAGGGACAAAATTGTCCTAACCTTTGCTGGGTATTTTAGGTTCAAGTTTGTCGGGAATAATATTCTACGATTAGCAATTCATTGACTTTCAAACCGACCCATTTACTATCTATTATTTGATTGACTACCCTTTATATTGCAATGAGTGCAGAGTCAAATGTTTTGGCAATTCCGCGTTGGAGGATGAATCCATATGATTTTGAATCAAAGCTCTGGATCTTTGTTTATCCTTCGTAGTAATAATATCTCGGGGTTTGCAGCGATAACTTGGTATATCCACTAGACGACCATTAACTAAAATATGTCCATGGTTAACTAATTGCCTGGCTCCAGGAATAGTTGAAGCCATACCCAATCGAAAAAGAATGTTATCCAAACGCATCTCAAGTAGTTGCAGTAAAACTTGACCCGTCGAACCGTTTGCTTTTCCAGCGATACGAACATATCGAAGTAGTTGTCGCTCCGTCAGACCATAATGAAAACGCAATTTCTGTTTTTCTTCTAAACGAATACGATATTGAGATCTTTTCCCGGAGCGGGATTGGTTTCTAAGATCACTTGCGGACCTAGGTTTTTTACTAGTTAGTCCCGGCAAAGCCCCAGACGGCGTATTTTTTTAAAACGAGGTCCTCGGTAACGAGACATAAAGACTCCTTATTTTAAAGAATAGGATAAACCTTAAGACTGAACTAAACGATAAACAAAGCGAAACCCACTGAAGTGCTAATGCTAAAAGAGAAATTAGATGAATTGTATCAATACCCGTATTATTTTGTATATATGTATACATGGTAAGTAAGTATCCCACGATTTGTTCTATAGAGATACAACTGCTCCAATAAGTTTTTTACTCATAATTGAATTGGAATGTAAGTTCCTGCGACATAGACATAATAGATCGGGAACCCGAGATTTGGAAGAAAAAAGGGAAGAGTCTTTTCACTATTCCTTTATCTCAAGGAGACATTATCAATCATGGATAAAAATCGATAGGAAAAGCCGGCTATCGGAGTCGAACCGATGACCATCGCATTACAAATGCGATGCTCTAACCTCTGAGCTAAGCGGGCTCAACTCACATAACATAAAAATAAAATAGTGAGTTAGTTCAGTAAGCTGCTGTGATCTTAGCTTATTATAGCTAAGCTAGTCTATTTAGTTATAACGGATCTAGCCTAAGAATGCAATCTGGATCATAATGAGATTATGCACTCCTCTGATTTTATTCGTAAAGATAGGAAAAGAAGAAGAATATTGACCGTTCCACTATTTCATATCGAGCAGGGAAAATGCGCGGAGGAGAGGCAGATATATGTGGGATATAGCTATCCATATTGAATTGCGGATACATCAATGATAGAATCATTTCTGGTTCTGATTGAACCAAACACTGGTCTGGTAGAGCTGAAAGGGTTAAAATAGGATTTTTTCCGATATCGGATCGGTATTTAATGAATTGAATGGTTCTAACAGAAAGGAAAGAGGGGAATGGAATCACAATAGGGTCCCGGCCTCAAAAGAAAGAAAGGGGGATATGGCGAAATTGGTAGACGCTACGGACTTGATTGAATTGAGCCTTGGTATGGAAACCTACTAAGTGGTAACTTCCAAATTCAGAGAAACCCTGGAATTAAAAATGGGCAATCCTGAGCCAAATCCTGTTTACAGAAAACAAGGGTTCCTTTCCTAGAAAGCGAGAATCAAAAAAGGATAGGTGCAGAGACTCAATGGAAGCTGTTCCAACGAATGGGGTTGAGGGGTTGGTAGAAGAATCTATCCATCGGAACTCTGAGGGGATGATCCTATGTACTGAAATATCAACTGAAATATCAAACGATTAATCACAACCCGAATCCTTATTTTTTTTATTTTCTTATTTATATATATTAATATATATGAAATATATTAATAATTAGTTCATAACTCTTGTGTTCTGAATCGATTCCAATTTGAAAGAAAAATAAAATATTCAGTGATAAAATCATTCACTCCAGAGTATAAGGCTGGGAGAGAAATGACTGATCGAACGAGAATAAAGATAGAGTCCATTCTACCTGTCAATGCTGACAACAATGCAATTTGTTTGTAGTAGGAGGAAAATCCGTCGACTTTAGAAATCGTGAGGGTTCGAGTCCCTCTATCCCAAGTCCCAAGAAATGCCTAGTTTACGACCTAAACATTTATCCTCTTTTTTCGCCAGCGCTTCCAAATTAGAAGCGGGTCAAATTATATATGATATTCATTCGCTCGACTCTTTGACAAACGGATCCTAGCAGTTTCTCTCTTGCTTCAGCAGCTAAATGCAGTATATGTCCAAACGAACATAACCATAACATATGTATATGTATTATTTGTATACAAGGATATACAAGGAATCCCATTATTGAATCATTCATAGTTCATATCCCTTACAAATAAAGGTTTAAAAAAATCCAAAGAAAAAGAAATCCAGGACTTGTAATGTTTCTTTAGTACCTTTAAATTAATTGACACAGATACATGTCCTCCAGTAGGATAATGTATAGAGGACGGTCGGGATAGCTCAGCTGGTAGAGCAGAGGACTGAAATCCTCGTGTCACCAGTTCAAATCTGGTTCCTGGCATATGGTTAATGTATCGAAATGTATATATACAAAGAGAAAATGAATATGGATCGGGATACAATACATATTCGTTACATTCATAGTCTAGTAGTTATTCATCGAGGTATCTACAACATACATCCCGACCCTTGTGGATCGGCAAAGGAATATATTCCTTCTTCTTTTTTGTTTGTCCCTACTATCCTTCCTTTGGCTCATGTTAATACTCCATACATATCCGAAGTTGTCTGAAAGACACAGAAGTCTCGTCTGTTCAGAGGGTTGAGGGGTAGGAATAGAAAAGATCATTTCCGATCCAGTACAAATCCAATCTGATCCCTTTTCATTTCTTAATTTTCCCATTTTTTTCGCCCCTTCCACATTTTTTGCTTTCCGGGGCCCATCTAAGTGATGGGCGCGGTACATAGTTCATGATGTATCTTTTGATTCATCCTATTGGCTCCGCCATCCCCAATGGATATGATACTTTGCATTGCATATTGGGTAATATTAATTTACTCGAATTAATTATATATAAATAAACCTCGAACCCCCCTTTTTTATCCCATCATAATACGAATGACATGAGAGTCCAGTTACTCTATCTAGACGAGAAAGAACGTAAAAATACTCCTTCTTGAGTCTTGTAAGCTAAGATAAGTTTCTTATCATTCAATAAGCATCCTGTAGTTCATAGAAATTAGGGGCAATATAATCCTTGCGTAGGGGCCAACCAATCCAACTTTCGGGCATCAAAATCCGTTTCATGCGTGGATGATTATCATAAGAGATTCCAACATATCATAAGACTCCCGTTCTTGAAAATCGGCGCTTTTCCAAATCCAGAAAACAGACGGGATTCTAGGATTACTCCTTGGGACAAATACTTTTATGCATACCTCTTCCGGTTGGTCCACACCATACTGTATTCTCGTCAGATGATACACACTAGCTAGCAATCCACCCGGTGCTACATCGTAGGCACATTGGGAACGTAGATAATTGTAACCATATACGTATGAAATGACAGCAATGGAGTACCAATCCTCGGGCTTTATTTGTAAAGTCTCTACTCCTTGGTAATCAAAGCCCAAAGATCTATGAACCAGCTCGTGTTTCACTAGCCAAGCGGATGAACGACCCTGCATCTTCTTGATCTCCCCACATATTTATATGAGTATTTGACATTGACGATGAAATTTATGAAGATTGATCCACCGTTTGTTATTCTGCACAAACATCCTATTTAATTCACTAATTCGTGAGAAGATACTGAACTCTTGTATTTGAAAATGCTTCAGAAGGTATCTCTGAAGTCGATGTCGATTGATAGAGTAATCCTTGATCGTAATTTACAGCACGAGTACTGCGTCCAAGATGAAACTTGTGATTAGTAGTAAAACATCGATTTTCCTGTTGGGCCCCGTTCTATCTTCATAGATTTCTCGAGATACCTTCTTACGAAGTTTCGTTATAGCGTCTATAATTGCCTCTGGTTTAGGTGGGCAGCCTGGCAAATAAACATCGACGGGGATTAACTTATCGACTCCCGAACGGTACTATAAGAATCGGTACTGAACATTCCTCCTGTAATAGTACAGGCTCCCATAGCAATTACATATTTTGGTTCAGGCATTTGTTCATATAGTCTTACTAAAGAAGGAGCCATTTTCATTGTTACTGTACCGGCTGTTAAATAAGGTCGGCTTGCCTAGGACTTGATCTTGGCACCAGTCCATAACGATCAAAATCGAATCGGGAGCCTATTAATGAGGCAAATTCAATGAAGCAACAACTGGTACCGTAGAGAAGCGGCCATAAACTGGAAAGTCTTGACCAATTCGAAAGATCATTCAATGTAGTTGAAATAACTGAATTGGGGGTTGTTCGGTCAAAGAGCGGAAACTCCATAGAATTCATAACTGTCTCAATGGAACCCTTTCCTTCTTTTTTATTGTCTGAATATTCAGGAGCTAAGACCATTCCAATGCTCCTTTTCGCCATGCATAAACTGAACCAACAACTGGGATAAGCACGAAATCAAAGCTTCTATAACACGTATACGCCCAATATATCAAACTCACGGCCATGGATAAAGAAAGACCGTTTCGACATCAAAACAACAAAACGAGAGCAACATGTAATAGCGGATTCGGAATTGTATCCAAGCATCCCTATTGGTTCTATACCCGATTCATAACTGGAGAGCTTCTCTGGTCCTTCACTAATTGGGGCTAAACCCCGGAATTATAAATGCCAAATAGGAATAACACTTGATATCATTAGAAATGCCCAGAAATATCATATTCGTAAAGCAGAAACATAGATGTACTCCTATGAATGTAGAATATACCGAATTCATTGATTAATTAGAATTGTAATTGTCAATTTATCCATAACTCCAACTGCTTACTCGAAACAAGAATTGATTGTGATCGAACCACATAGTTTGTTTTATGTGGGTCATGTCTTGTTTCAAGATTTATCTAACAGAAGCCACTTACTTATTTACCCACTTACTTATTTATATTATATTTCTTATTTCTTGGTGTGGTGTAGGCATATCATGCTCTTATATTATAAGTATAAGAATAACGAATAATTCTCATTTTTCTTTTTCCTCAGGTTCCCATAAAACGAATGAATTCATTCTCAATTCTAATGAATTGAAACTTATTCATTTTCATTAATCTGAAAAACAATTCATTTTCTAATATACCATACAATAACTCCATATAACTACTATAATACTAGAACTTATTGGTAATGGAATTTCTTTAGATAAAGAGTTTTTTATCTTTTCTTTTTATTTAAGAGTTATAGTTATATAGTTAAGTTATTATTATGTATTAGTATTAATAGTCATTAGTGATTTTCATTCTAGTATAATAGTGAGATGCAATAGAATGTCTAGGTTCAGTATTTATGATTCCACAGTTACGGCATAACATATGCGACTTAGCAGCATTGGCGGATTCCTTTATTCTGTTCATTAACATTTCAGATCCGAGCGTAGAATCTTCTATGAATTCGATACGGAATGCTTGAACCGATTAGATTCCTCTTTTCCTTGTACAGATTCATACTTAATTGATTCAATCTCAATCCGTTGAATTCTGAGGAACCCTTACATTTACATATAACATAAGAAACAACTCATTATAGGATTACCTGACCCCTATTGAGTTATTTAGTTAAAGTTAGACGTCTTGAAAAGTCACTCCATTTCGGACCAATTCTTAGTGCTACGCGATTTGGATTGACTCAAATCCTTGTTTTGTTAATGGAGTAACCCTAGTGAGACCAAGATGTTAGATTTCAGGGCAATCAAAAAAGGAGTTTTTTGCAGCATCCCACATGGCGGAGCGTGGCCGATAGTGGAATCGTTTAGTTTAAATCATAAATCATAACATAAGTATAAGTGAAGTGATCCCATAAAAGATTTCTGGTCTAATCGTGCGTTATCAACGATTGGTTCTAATTCTATAAACCAACCTATACCATAGAAATAGAAGAGAGAATAAACGTCGATACATTTCTTTCATTAAATAAGACTAAGATCAATTCATTGTTTCAGAGATAATGAATTTTGATTGTTGTTTTACAAAAAGGCGATGAATCTAGGTCTAGAGATTCATAACTCTTCAAGCCCAAAGACCCTAATCTTCTTGCATAAAGTATGAATTGGTAGAATTCAAATGGTGAGCAATTGGAGTAGATTCAGATACAAAAAATTAGTATTGTACAAAGAAAATGACTACTTAACTACTGACTTTGCTAGTCCAGTTATATGAATACAATTTCACACCGAAACTGACGAAAGAGTTTCTTTTTTCTCTGGCTTTTCTTTTCCACAAATCCAAGAATAGGTCCTAGATCCGTGCCACTTACTACTATCTGGTTGGGCCGGGTTGGAGGTTTGTTTTAGCCTCATGTTATTATTTTGACTTCATTGATTGAATGCGATTAGGTATACCTAAGGCGCATCAATCACTCTTTCATCATGGGCAGTAAAAGAGGAAAAGGTCGTATGTAATTCGATATTGGAAAAATGCCTATTGGATGGAATAAACTTTTTTGAACTTTGAGATCCCTAGGGATCTCTTGTACACGCAGGAATGCCTTCTTTATATTTATTTATATATTATATGGCCTTATATGGCCAACCGGCCATAGGCCGCGCTAATGAGATGATAAAATGGGTACAAATTCTACTCTACAAAGCATACAATACATCAATCAAATAATATATTATATAGGTATAGGGCTATACGGACTCGAACCGTAGACCTTCTCGGTAAACAGATCAAACTGATTATTATCGAAATGATTCGAACTGTTTCAAAGACCCAACATGCATTTTTGTGCATTGGGCTCTTTCATCAACTGATGGATCAATCAGTTAGTCCACCATATTTTATCTTTATATGAAGATAACGAGATGGCTCCATGTGCTCTGATTCTTTATTTATATTCTGATCCAGGAGCAATACCAAAGTGTTTCAAAGGATTACCTTGACGTAGGTCTGTCTTAGGCCTAGATCAACCTCAATAGAGTCCCTGTCGTTCCGCTTCAAGCGTAAATATGATACTTCATACACCTCAAAGTTCATAGGACAAAGGAGGTTATTTTGAGGTCCTATTAACTCATTAGGCCTAACATTGAATTAACTGGGTATTCACCTTATCAATGATAAATCAATGGTTGGTTCTATTTCGTATCCGAATTGGAACTGAATCGAACCCAATACTTGTCAGGCTATTGTTCTCTTGTTCTCTCGAATCAATGGAGTAAGACATCAATCTTTCATTTCAATAAGAGAAGATCAATTTCTTTGATTGCATGATGAACTCCCTGAAAAGCATTGGCGCACGTGTAAACGAGGTGCTCTACCAACTGAGCTATAGCCCTTGTGATAGATATCTTATCATATAGATCATTTCTTGTCAAGAAGATATTACATGATCTAACACGATACCCTAATCCGTTTCCTGCCAAGGATTGATATTGCTTAGAAGCCATATTCCATCTATAATAAATAATAAATACCCGATACGATGCGCTCTATTCTTTCTCTTTGTGATGATAAATGACCTACTTAACCCAGTGGTTAGAGTATTGCTTTCATACGGCGGGAGTCATTGGTTCAAATCCAATAGTAGGTAGAACTTATTAGGTACCGGAGTCAATGAATGGCATCTAATAAGTTTTTCTACCCCTTTTCTTTTATTGATTTTGTATCTTTCCCTTATTCCTATCCCGCTCACTACTCTTGTTCGTTACATCAATCAGATTGATTCTACTTGATTGTACGGAATCCAATATGGTGTATAAACAGAACTTTTGATTCTTATGGATTATGTGGATCAGCTAGTACGATAGATCAGCTAGTACGAAATAGCATTGATAGCCTCTACTCGTGCCCTAGCTCGTCTGAGAGCTAAATTCGCCTCAATTACTTGTCTCTTGCCTTCTGCTTTACTCAAGTTAGCTTCAGCTATTTCAAGAGTTCGCTGAGCTTCTTGCGGATCAATGTCACTACCCTTCTCCGCATCATTGACTAATATGGTGATTTCATTATTGCCTATTCTGGCAAACCCCCCATCAGAGCCATCGTTAACCATTGGTCGTCGAGGCGTATTCTTAAAATACCAATATCTACGGCCGTGGCAACAGGGGCGTGGTTTGGTAATACGCCGATTTGGCCACTATTAGTAGATAAAATGATTTCTTTCACTTCTGAATCCCAAATAATTCTATTAGGAGTCAGTACACAAAGATTTAGGGTCATTTCTTCAATTTGCTCTCTACTTCTAAGTTCATAGCCTTCGCGGTAGCTTCATCGATATTACCTACCAAATAAAGGCCTGCTCGGGAAAACTATCTAATTCTCCGGAAAGGATCAGTTGAAACCCCTAATTGTTTCTGCGAGACCAACATATTTCCCTGGAGAACCAGTAAATACTTCTGCTACGAAGAAGGGTTGTGATAAGAAACGTTCAATTTTTCGCGCTCTTGCTACGGTTAAACGATCCTCTTCGGATAATTCGTCCAGTCCAAGAATAGCTATAATGTCCTGAAGTTCTTTGTAACGTTGTAAAGTTTGCTTAACTCTTTGCGCAGTTTCGTAATGTTCTTCGCCAACAATCCGAGGTTGGAGCATAGTTGACGTTGAATCTAAAGGATCTACTGCTGGATAGATACCTTTGGCAGCTAATCCTCTTGATAGTACGGTAGTAGCATCTAAATGTGCAAATGTCGTGGCAGGAGCAGGATCAGTCAAATCGTCCGCAGGTACATAAACTGCTTGAATGGAAGTTATAGATCCCTCTTTAGTAGAAGTAATTCTTTCTTGCAAAGAACCATTTCTGTACTCAGGGTAGGCTGATAACCACGGCGGAAGGCATTCTACCTAATAAGGCAGATACTTCTGACCCGCTTGAACGAAGCGAAAGATATTGTCAATAAATAGAAGTACGTCTTGTTCATTAACATCACGGAAATATTCCGCCATGGTTAGGGCAGTCAAACCGACTCTCATACGAGCTCCCGGGGGTTCATTCATCTGTCCATATACTAGAGCTACTTTAGATTCTGCAATATTTTCTTCATTAATCACCCCGGATTCTTTCATTTCCATGTAAAGATCATTTCCTTCACGAGTGCGTTCTCCTACTCCGCCGAATACGGATACACCCCATGAGCTTTGGCAATGTTGTTGATTAATTCCATGATGAGTACTGTTTTACCCACTCCGGCTCCCCGAATAGTCCGATTTTTCCCCACGCCGATAAGGCGCTAAAAGATCCACCACTTTAATGCCCGTTTCAAAGATTGATAATTTTGTATCTAATTGTGTAAAAGCGGGTGCGGGTCTATGAATAGGAGATGTTGTGCGAGTATCTACAGGACCTAAATTATCAACAGGTTCTCCAAGAACATTGAAAATTCGTCCTAGAGTGGCTCCACCGACTGGAACACTTAGAGGAGCTCCCGTGTCAATCACTTCCATTCCTCTCGTCAGCCCATCTGTAGCACTCATAGCTACAGCTCTAACTCGATTATTTCCTAATAATTGCTGTACCTCACAAGTCACATTAATTTCCTGACCTGCGGTATCTCGACCTTAACTACCAAAGAGTTGTAATATTAGGCATCTTCCCGGGGAAAAAGCTACATCCAGTACTGGACCAATGATTTGAGCGATACGTCCTGATTTTTTTCCACAAGTGTTGAAACTCCGAGACCAGAAGTAGTAGGATTTGTTCTCATAAAAAACTGAACTATGTCTAAAGTTTTTGCGAATATTACCGAACCGAAAATGTACGATAGCAAGTTGATCGGTTAATTCAATAAGAAATGGGAGTTAGCGCTCGATTTTGTTGGTACTATTCAATCGAATCCAATTCAATCGCTTACTGATTTGATTCAAT
Source organism: Nymphaea colorata (assembly GCF_008831285.2). Classification (NCBI taxonomy): domain Eukaryota; kingdom Viridiplantae; phylum Streptophyta; class Magnoliopsida; order Nymphaeales; family Nymphaeaceae; genus Nymphaea; species Nymphaea colorata. Next base: position 42,925 of record NW_022204763.1, on the reverse strand, counting down.
GAATGAATTTTCAAGTTCACCCAACCCAATCGATATTCGAAATATCGAGTACGAGTAGGTAAATAAGGATCATGAGGAAGTCTTTCATTTATCTATCATTAGAAAGAGAAACAATCCCATCTAGAATTATATATATATGGATATATATAATGTATGGAATTCGAACCCGAACTTGATTTATGAGTCATTATTGATATCTCATCCGCTGATCTTCCTTATTTTTTTATTTTCGCCTAGTCTTCTTTCCATTTTGTATTCTGTATATTTTTTCACATATACGATATACATATACAACATATATCACTGTCAAGAGTCAATTTTTTATTATATTAATTGGTTTGTTTAGTAGATAAATAGATAAAAAAACGAAAAAAGCAGAAGGAGACCAATTAGGAACTTGAGAAAAGGGGTTGGGTTGCGCCATACATATGAAACAGTATACAATAATGATACATTTGACGAATCAAATACTATGGTCCACTAATGAAGCATTTCAATTTCTAATTAGTTGATATTAGTTGAGAATTTTGTCAGGGATTGCTGTGAAAGGTTTCATTCACGCCTAATCCATGTCGAGTAGACCCGGTTGTTGTGAGAATTCTTAATTCATGAGTTGTGGGGAGGAACTTATGTCACCAAAACAGAAACTAAAGCAAGTGTTGGATTCAAAGCTGGTGTTAAAGATTACAGATTGACTTATTACACTCCTGATTATGAACCCTTGCTACTGATATCTTGGCAGCATTCCGAGTAACTCCTCAACCTGGAGTTCCGCCTGAGGAAGCAGGAGCTGCGGTGGCTGCCGAATCTTCCACTGGTACATGGACAACTGTGTGGACCGATGGACTTACCAGCCTTGATCGTTACAAAGGACGATGCTACCACATCGAGCCTGTTGCTGGGGAGGAAAATCAATATATTGCTTATGTAGCTTATCCTTTGGACCTTTTTGAAGAAGGTTCTGTTACTAACATGTTTACTTCCATTGTGGGTAATGTATTTGGGTTCAAAGCCCTACGAGCTCTACGTCTGGAGGATCTGAGAATTCCTCCTGCTTATTCTAAAACTTTCCAGGGCCACCTCATGGAATCCAAGTTGAGAGAGATAAATTGAACAAGTATGGTCGTCCCTATTGGGATGTACTATTAAACCAAAATTGGGGTTATCCGCAAAGAACTATGGGAGAGCGGTTTATGAGTGTCTCCGTGGTGGACTTGATTTTACCAAGGATGATGAAAACGTGAACTCCCAACCGTTTATGCGTTGGAGAGACCGTTTCTTATTTTGCGCCGAAGCTATTTATAAAGCGCAGGCCGAAACAGGTGAAATTAAAGGACATTACTTGAATGCTACTGCAGGTACATCCGAAGAAATGATCAAAAGGGCGGTATGTGCCCGAGAGTTGGGAGTTCCTATCGTAATGCATGACTACTTAACAGGGGGATTCACCGCAAATACTAGCTTGGCTCATTATTGCCGAGACAATGGCCTACTTCTTCACATCCACCGCGCAATGCATGCAGTTATTGATAGACAGAGGAATCATGGTATTCACTTCCGTGTACTAGCTAAAGCGTTGCGTATGTCTGGGGGGATCATATTCACTCTGGTACCGTAGTAGGTAAACTGGAAGGGGAACGAGATGTCACTTTGGGCTTTGTTGATTTACTACGTGATGATTTTATTGAAAAAGACCGGAGTCGCGGTATTTATTTCACTCAAGATTGGGTATCTATGCCAGGTGTTCTGCCCGTGGCTTCAGGGGGTATTCACGTTTGGCATATGCCTGCCCTGACCGAGATATTTGGGGATGATTCCGTGCTACAGTTCGGTGGAGGAACTTTGGGACACCTTGGGGGAATGCACCTGGTGCAGTAGCTAATAGGGTAGCTTTAGAAGCGTGTGTACAAGCTCGTAATGAGGGACGTGATCTTGCTCGTGAAGGTAATGAAATTATTCGTGAAGCTAGCAAATGGAGTCCTGAACTGGCTGCTGCTTGTGAGGTATGGAAAGAGATCAAATTTGAATTCGAAGCAATGGATGTCTTGTAATTCAGTGATTCGGATTCCCGTTCGTTCCACCAATTAAAATTAAACTCGGCCCAATCTTTTACTAAATAAAAGGATTGAGCCGAACCAACTAAAGAATAAGGCTCCTATGTATTTGCATATATCAATATGTACATACGTATGCTATGCAGTATGCAAGCAAGATCTAAAATTAAATCTTCTCTTTAAAACTAAAGAGTTCAATCTTTCTATTGTTGGATCCATAATGAACCCATGGATCCTCGGGATTGGCGGATCATTTGATATTCTCTCTAGTTGTGGACTATAGATCAAGCTAAGGGTCACAACTCCTTCTACTCATCCGTATATTGTCCTTTTCGTTCCATGTTTCAATAGAAACTAATATTCATAATATATACAAAATTATTCAGAGGAGGGAACAGATCTTTCTTTCTATCTTTCTAATGAGTATTTGTCTACGACATGGGAGAAAACCTCTGTTTTAATTGATCTTTATTTAATTTATTATTGAAGTGAAGAAAAGATTCCATTATATCATATATAGTGATAGTGTAGTGAGTGATACTCCGGCTTCCATAAGACAAAAAGGAATCATTTCTTTCAATACTCACTTCTTATTATTAGTATTAGAGTATGAGATAATAATCCTAAGAATTGGATCCATATGCTTATTCCGATCGGAAATGAAATAGTAGATTATTCAGCGAATGACTATTCATATATTGTATTGTATTTCCAAACAGGAGGCGGAGGGGCTTTATGGAAAATGGTGGTTAAATTCAATGTTGTCTAATGAGGATTTAGGGCGCAGGTGTGGACTAAGTGCGAGTCTTGGCCCTATTGGAAATACCAGCGGGAGTGAAGAACCCATTATAAATGATAGTGAGAAAACGTTAATAGTTGGAGTGGTAGGGGCAGTTATAGTTGCAGTAATGTTGATTATTTACTCAACTTGGGCGGTGTCAAGGACGTTTGGAGTCTCATCTCTGGTGAGACTTTTTGGGTTAGGGATAGTAATGGTGACAGTTATTCCATATATTTCGATATTGAAAATCAGATTTTTGAGATTGACACTGATAGTTACTTTCTGGGTGAACTAGAAAGTTTATTTTCTAGTTATCTGAATCTAAATAATGGGTCTAAGAGTTACAATCGCTATTATGATCATTACGTGTATGATACTAGGCATAGTTGGAAGAGTCACATAAATAGTTGCATTGACAGTTATATTCGTTCTGAAACCAATATGGATAGTTGCATTCCAAATGGTAGCAACAATTCAAGTGACAATTACATTTATAGTTACATTTGTAGCGATAGTGAAAGGGGTAGTGACCGTGGGAGCTCCAATCTAAAACTAGTGGTGTTAGTGACAGTGATTTCGGAAGACATAATGATTTAGATAGAAATAAAAGATACAGACATTTATGGGTTCAATGTGAAAATTGTTATGGATTAAATTATAAGAAATTTTTTAGTTCAAAAATGAATATTTGTGAACAATGTGGATACCACTTGAAATGAGTAGCTCAGATAGAATCGAACTTTTGATTGATCCAGGCACTTGGGCCCTATGGATGAAACATGGTCTCTATGGACCCTATTGAATTTCATTCTGAGGAGGACCTTATAGGGATCGTATCAATTCTTATCAAATAGAGACGGGTTTGGCTGAGGCTGTTCAAACAGGCATAGGCAAACTCAATGGTATTCCTATAGCAATTGGTGTTATGGATTTTAAGTTCATGGGGGTAGTATGGGATCCGTAGTAGGCGAGAAAATTACACGTTTGATCGAGTATGCTACTGATAGATCTCTCCAGTTATTATGGTGTGTGCTTCTGGAGGAGCGCGCATGCAAGAAGGAAGTTTGAGCTTGATGCAAATGGCTAAAATATCTTCCGCTTTATACAATTATCAATCAAATAAAAATTATTCTATGTATCAATCCTTACATCCCTACAACTGGTGGAGTGACAGCCAGTTTTGGTATGTTGGGAGATATCATTATTGCCGAACCAATGCTTACATTGCATTCGCGGGTAAAAGAGTAATTGAACAAACATTGAAGAAGACAGTACCTGAGGGTTCACAAGTAGCGGAGTATTTATTCAATAAGGGTTTATTTGATCCAATCGTACCGCGTAATCTTTTAAAAGGTGTTCCGAGTGAGTTATTTCAGTTCCATGGGTTCTTTCCCCGCCCTTGAACTTGAACCAAAGAAATTCAAGTCAAAAAAGTAGTAGAGCGATAGATTTAGTTATTTGTAGGCAAAAAGTAGTTCATTTCGTTTATCAGAATTGAAGTAGCAAGGATGGAGCTTTCTTTGCTGGCATAAAGACAATTTGTAATTGTAGTGAAGTAGTAAGAATCAGAAGTTTCAGAGGATTTTTTCTCCAGATCCATCTTTTCTTTTATCCTACCTTTACTAATGAGTAATCAGATCAGGGACGGACCCTTTAGCAACAGAGCAGGATAAAAGATCAAAGTAGTGTCTTTTTCCTTCGGAGAAATCCAAATTAGAGAAATCCAAAAAGCCCCTTCCCTTGTTACATATCAAATGTTCCAACCTAACTAAGATATAGAAATCAATATGCAACACTTCTATATCTCCCGAGAATCATACATTTGTAATATGAATCCTTGTTGGATCAAATTATAACGAATCCTTGAGAAGAAATTTGTTTAGAAACATAAGGGAGGAATAAGAATAATAAGATTCTCTTCTCATACATATATTTCCCGGAAAAGGATGGGTAAGTACACTAATTTCTATTTAGTTTAGATCCACATTCTTTGCACTCATATTCTAATAACTTAGAATATTATATTATATACTTATAATTATAATATATAATTATAATAGATATCTTTATAACAAAGAGAAGTATCAATTAAATACACCGAGGCACCGATTCTATGACAGATCTCAACTTACCCTCTATTTTTGTGCCTTTAGTAGGCCTATTATTTCCGGCAATTGCAATGGTTTCTTTATTTTTCCATGTTCAAAAAACAAGATTGTCTAGATATGATGGGCTCCAATCTCATCAATTTATTTCAATCTTTGGATCATAATACAGATTTTCATTTCATTTAATGGGAATGGTACGACATGCGGCTTCGGACTTCGGACACAAACCACAAATGTAAATAGATGATCATATGGATCAATCCATGTTTATGCATCTATAGCTCGACTTTTATTTCAACGGGTCGATCGGATATCTGGAATATATATTATGTATGATAATGATATGTAAATAGATATATCTAGATCATATGAATGAGGGTGATGCTAGTTTGAATGGGTGGAGATGTTAGTTCTATCTAACTGATTTGATGAATGAATCCTGATTGATGATTTACATCGTGATAGTATTAGCGGATGAAAGTTACTTTGGGAGCCAAAAAACTCATTTTGATGATTCTCTCAATTCCAATAGAATGAAACTCGATCTAATCTAGTATGAATTGGCGATCAGAACATATATGGATAGAACTTATAACGGGTTCTAGAAAAATAAGTAACTTCTGCTGGGCCTGTATCCTTTTTTTAGGTTCACTAGGATTTTTATTGGTTGGAACTTCCAGTTATTTTGGTAGGAATCTGATATCCTTATTCCCATCTCAGCAAATCGTTTTTTTTCCACAAGGGATCGTAATGTGTTTCTACGGTATCGCGGGTCTATTCATTAGCTCCTATTTGTGGTGCACAATTTTGTGGAGTGTAGGTAGCGGTTATGACAAATTCGATAGAAAAGAAGGAATAGTGTGTATTTTTCGTTGGGGATTTCCTGGAAGAAATCGTCGCATCTTCTTTCGATTCCGTATAAGAGATATCCGTTCGATCAGAATAGAAGTGAAAGAGGGTCTTTTTCCTCGCCGTGTCCTTTATATGGAAATTGGGGGCCGGGGAGACATTCCATTGACGCGTACCGATGAGAATTTAACTCCACGAGAAATTGAACAAAAAGCTGCCGAATCGGCCTATTTTTTGCGCGTACCAATTGAAGTATTTTGAAATGAAACAAAGAAATCGAGGAATGAGTGCTCCTCGTCACGAGGGAGAGGGAGGGAACCCAAGAATCCCTTTTTCTTTTTTTCTTTTAATATAACTATAACTGATGTTTCGCTCCTTTGATGAAAACATTTAGTTAAATCCTATTTCCCACATCCCGATGGAAATACCATGTCCTGCGTACCATGGAGCAGGTGGACTTATGGAACAATCATACCATGAAGTGATTTTAGTCCATCAAAACTATTTTTCATGCGTATGAAATTCCACTGAATTCTTTCATTTTCATATTATTAACAAGTTTCATAAGTATGTATTCATCACATATATCAGGTCAGAGTACAGAATCCATATTTTAGGATTTTAGGACCAATATTTCGAATCAATACATTACATTATATATAGATGAAGATAAGAATAGATGAAGATAAGATGGATCATACCCAGTAAATTATCCCTCTTTTGTCACCTTTCTTTTTATTCATCTTTCTTAATGCTTGTTTCTTGATGACCAAACAATTGGATTTTTTAGAACCACTCCCGTTTTGCCGACTATTTCGGATTTCATCATCGGTATTTTTCAGAATTATCCCTCGATTATTCCTGGGATGTGGATAATCAGTGAAACAATTCGAAATAATTGATTGATATAACAAAGAGTTTTTCTCGAAATACGAATAATATTCATGTTTGTTACTTCAAGTGCTTCTTTCTGGCATTCATCAAAAAGACCAAATGAACATGCAATTGATCCGAATTTGACCGATTGAGATGTCTGGGGCCACTATTTCATTACCTCCGCATTCGAAATAAATTAACCCTTATTCCATTTCTGGAGACAAGGACTAAACAATTACACAATGGAAAATAGATCCATAGGTTCCATACCTCGTTATAGAACTCGTGCTTCATACATCATACAAATATCAGACATAGTCAACAAATGAATCAGGTTCATTAACAATTCACGGATTGGAAGTGACGAAAAAGAAAGCATTGAATCCCCTACCATATCTTGCATCTATCGTATTTCTGCCTTGGGGAATTTCTCTCTCATTTAATAAAAGTATGGAACCTTGGGTGACTAATTGGTGGAATACCAGCCAATCCGAAACTTTTTTGAATGATATTCAAGAAAAGAACATTCTAGAAGGATTCATCAAATTAGAAGAACTTTTCTTGTTGGACGAAATGATAAAGGAGTATCCGGAGACACATATACAAAAGCTTCGTATAGGAATCCACAAAGAAACGATACAATTGGTAAGAATGCACAATCAAGATCATATACATATTATTTTGCATTTCTCGACAAATATAACCTGTTTCGCTATTCTAAGTGCTTATTCTATTCTGGGTAATGAAGAACTTATCACTCTGAATTCTTGGGTTCAGGAATTCCTCTATAACTTAAGCGACACAATAAAAGCTTTTTCCATTCTCTTATTAACCGATTTATGTATTGGATTCCATTCGCCCCACGCTTGGGAACTAATGATTGGTTCGTTCTACAAAGATTTTGGATTTGTTCAGAATGATAAATTATATCCGGTCTCGTTTCTACCTTTCCGGTCATTCTAGATACAATTTTGAAATATTGGATCTTTCATTATTTAAACCGTGTATCTCCTTCACTTGTAGTGATTTATCATTCACTGAATGAGTGAAGAACTGATTTAATCTGATAACATAAAGAAAATTGTAATGTCACTTTGTATATAAACAAACCATTCAAAATCTTACTCATTCTTTATGCTTTGACTCGTCGAGGGGATTAGATTACTTCTGTATTCCATACAATGGCAGAATCGGGGATAGGGAACTATACTGACTCCCTACCTAATTTATTGTAGAAATTTCCGGGATCAATGATTAGACCATGCAAAAAAATAGAAATACTTTTTCTTGGGTAAAGGAACAGATGACTCGATGCATTTCTGTATCGATGATGATATATGTAATGACTCGGGCATCTATTTCAAATGCATATCCCATTTTTGCGCAGCAGAGTTATGAAATCCGCGAGAAGCAACTGGGCGTATTGTATGCGCTAATTGCCACCTGGCTAACAAGCCCGTGGATATTGAGGTTCCACAAGCTGTGCTTCCTGATACTGTATTTGAGGCAGTTGTTAGAATCCCCTACGATATGCAACTGAAACAGGTTCTTGCTAATGGTAAAAAGGGAGGTTTGAATGTAGGGGCTGTTCTCATTTTACCCGAAGGATTTGAATTAGCTCCCCCCGATCGTATTTCTCCCGAGATGAAAGAAAAGATGGGTAATCTGTCTTTTCAGAGTTATCGTCCTAATAAAAAAACATTCTTGTGGTGGGCCCTGTTCCTGGTCAGAAATATAGTGAAATCGTCTTTCCCATCCTTTCTCCAGATCCCGCTACTAAGAAGAGGTTCACTTCTTAAAATATCCTATATATGTAGGTGGGAACAGGGGAAGGGGTCAGATTTATCCTGATGGGAGCAAGAGTAACAATACAGTCTATAATGCTTCAGCAGCAGGGATAGTAAGTAAAATAGTACGTAAAGAAAGAAAGGTGGATATGAAATAACCATATCTGATGCATCGAATGGACACGAAACGGTTGATATTATACCTCCAGGACCAGAACTTCTTGTTTCTGAAGGTGAATACATCAAGCTTGATCAGCCATTAACAAGTAATCCAATGTAGGTGGTTTTGGTCAAGGCGATGCAGAAATAGTACTTCAAGATCCATTGCGTATCCAAGGCCTTTTGTTCTTCTTAGCATCTGTTATTCTGGCGCAAATCTTTTTGGTTCTTAAAAAGAAACAATTTGAGAAGGTTCAATTAGCCGAAATGAATTTCTAGATCCACGGATTCCTCAACATAGAGCTGGTAAAAAAGCTGAATTTTTTTTGATCGCAATTATATTATGTGTATGCGCGGTCAAAATCATGGAAAGCCCCTTTTGCTTGCTTTTTATTATACTATTTCGAGATATCGGAGATGACTTGTATTCCAGATTAGAAAATAGCAATAGTATGGAATTGCAAAAGAAGATGATTGGATCAAAATTTACAAATTTAGTTTAGTGTGATTATGCCAGGTTTCTTATTGCCACATGGTAAATGGCACGTAATGCCTCAATACTTTTAGATTCTATATCTAATAAACGCATAAGTGGGAAGCAGGGGTAGAAAGCAGGATAAATGAAGAAAAAAGGAAGGCTCCAGGAAAGATTACTCGTCTCCCAAATCTTCTTTCTACAAAGAAAGAAAAGTAATTTTCCGCTCTTTCGTTGCGTCGAAATAATAAAGGTTCTGGGTCTCATTCGTCAAATCAAATAAATATGAATTGCGGGTTTATCGGAACTCTTTGAATTCATAAGAAAGAAGAGAAGTATGGGGGATAAAAAAGAGGGGCAAGAGAAACTCCATTGAGCAAATGGAATTTTTGCAATGAACTTATAATTTTCAATGAACTTATAAAAAGAAAAAAGACTCGCTTAAAAGATTTTCATGTTCTAATTCCGGGTCAAAAAGTGGAAATCTTGGGTTTTCGGGCATATCAAAATCCTTATTAATTTGATTATCTTATTATACCTTATTATCTGATCTCATCACTCACATCAAAGTGACAGTTCAAACTTTATTTTTCTATAGTTTCCTAGTTTCCAATTAGTTTAGTATAGGAATGATTTGTAAGGTGTTTCATCTGTAGAAATCCATATTATTTATGTCATTCAAAAGATCCTTCTTTCTTTACTTTATTCTTACTTCGGAAAAGTCCACACTATATCTATAGATACTATGAATCAATCAGTGGATTCAACATTTCAAAACATTATAAAAAATTAAGGAATGTAGTAATTTCATCGGGGCCAATCAACCATTTTTCATTTAGAAAATCTAATACATGTATATATTATGATTGTGTTGACTGGATGAATTTCCACCTCTTATGGAATGGGTCAAGGTCTTGGTCGAAGAGTAAGAACTCAACAGGACCTCAAATCCATATAAGGAGGGGTCAGGTCCTGTTGAGTTCTTACTCTTTCATGTCTACAGTACGGTTCATCCGATTATTACAGGGATGATCCCAATCCGGAATATGATCCGTAGAAGAAAACGCCGATTAAACCGATCACAAGAATACCAGTTACAGTACCTATCAGCCAAAGAGGAATCCTTCAGTAGTATCGGCCATTTACCTCACTTCCCTCCCATTTCATCAAGTGGTCATGCTATAGACATAAACAGTCATGGATAGTTATGGGTATGATATCCTTCCGAATGAGATAAGAGAATTTCCTTTCTTTCTCTCAATTGAAGAAATAATTGGAAAATAAAACAGCAAGTACAAAAATGAGTAATAACCCCAGTAGAGACTGGTACGATTCAATTCAACGTTTTGTTCGTTCGGATTTGATTGTGTCGTAGCTCTATAATTAATTCGGATTAGATTGATTTATTTTATCGTTGGATGAACTGCATTGCTGATATTGACCCCAAGAAAAAAACGGTAGGTACAGCTAGTCCGTGAACAGCCAACCATCTCACTGTGAAAATTGGATAGGTTCTATCTATGGTCATTAAGGCCTCCTAAAAGGATCGACTAAATTCATCGAGTTGTTCCAATGAATCGAAACGGCCAGTTATTAATGGAATCCCTTGTCTGCTTTCTGTGAAATATTCGTTGGGTCGAGGGCTTCCAAACACGTCGTAAGCTAAACCCGTGCTGACGAATGACCAACCTGCAATGAATAGGGAAGGTATAGTAATGCTATGAATAACCCAGTATCGAATACTGGTAATAATATCAGCAAAAGCGCGTTCTCCCGTACTTCCAGACATGCTGAGCTCCAATATTACAGTCAAAGGGGGATCGATTTCGTGAAAGATAGAGATCAGTAAATGGAGAAATACTGATATCCAATCTTTGTGAGATCGTCAATATTGTACCAAGGGTGTATTTAGAGTATACCGAATCAGTATAGCTATCTTTCCTCTGACACAGCAATGTTGTTTCAATCAGCATCGAAAAAAATAGTACAGAATTCCTTTCTTCCTTTCTTGTTCCTTGTATAGGCTAAGCAGGTGTCATTCAATAGAATAGAAAATTACTTGTAATATAATGTTTTACCGGTTTTGGGATAGGCTGAAGATCTTGGTAAAGGTGACTCGATGGCTTTTATTTTTTATTTATATTTAATTAATCTATCTTATCTAATAATTCATGAATGAAATTATCATATTCCCACAATTGAATGCAAAATCTGGAAAGGAGTTTTCGTGGTTGTAGAAGTAGAAAAAGGTATTTTCGTTCTAACCCCTTCCAATAAGAGGGGTTGTTTGGACAGTACAATAGCAATAGTATTCGATAAGGGAAAGTGAACATAGTTGGAGCAGTCAAAATTCATGATGCAACTATAATGGATTGAACTAATCTGGTTTTTCATTAGATTGTTTATTAGGTTCAATTCAAGGGTTCCCACCTACAAGAAGATAGGACTACATCATGTGAAAAGACAAAAAAATGTGGAACCCAGAACAACAAAATAATTGTAATTGCTAATCTTGGAATCGAGTTGTATCTGAAATAACGCTTTTTATTTCTTTGCTTTGAGAAGTCGTGGGATACTTTTTTTCTTCTTTTTTCTTCTTTTGAGATATCTTATATTATATTAAATATTAAAATATTAAGTTATATTAAGTAAGTGAAAATAAGAAAGAGTCGTTATCGGTTCGTTCCAAAACGGATCCAATTGAAAAGGAAAGCAATGATCCAAGTTGGAATGATTTTAAAATCCAATTCTTCTTTCTATCCCATAGTTTTCCATGAAAGAGAATTTCATTTGTGAATGAAGTTACAAGACAGAGTTCGTATTACTATACGAGTTGTTCAATCAATTTGTTGATTCGGAATCACGAGATCAGTAGATGTCACAGACGAGGAATTCATAAGGAATTCATAGTAAGGTAAATTTACTATTGATTTTTCCTTCGTCACATCACGTTTGTTAGTCCTGTTTATAATGAAATGACTGAGAAATCAAAAGAAACAAATTAAATTAGGACTAACTCTTTCAATTTGGATTTTTTTCTTATCATCGTAGCTCGGTATTCGCAAAACGGAAACTTAGGCAAGTGCTTTATAAACATATGTATAAAAGAACGTATCTCATTTAGTTCCTTCATGCCTACTATAGCTAGTTATTTCGGTTTTCTACTGACTGCTTCAACTATAACCCAGCTCTATTATTGGTCTGAGCAAGATACGACTTATTTGAAATTAATTGAATGAACAATCAAATCAGAAAAATGAGAATTTTAAAATTCAGATTTCTGTAAGATTCCATTCCAGGTATTCTATGGTTTTGACTTCCAGCATCAATTGAAAATTCGTGGACGTTGAGATTACTGGGTGATGCAGATTATTATTTGGATTAGAGATAGATATTACCTTTTCTCCCCTTTCAAACAAGACACAAATCGAAATGATTGAAGTTTTTTTATTTGGAATCGTGTTAGGTCTAATTCCTATTACTTTAGCCGGATTGTTTGTAACTGCATATTTACAATACAGACGCGGCGATCAGTTGGACTTTTGATTGAGTAAGATTTCTTTTTTCTTGTCATTGACCTCCTATCCTTGACCCTCAGGAGGTCAAATTGAATTCGATTGATGTTCGCAATTCAAGTTAATGTGATTCGATACAAAGTAGCATCACGCTCTGTAGGATTTGAACCTACGACATCGGGTTTTGGAGACCCGCGTTCTACAAACTGAACTAAGAGCGCTTTATCACGACAAGAGATAATCTTTTCCCAATACTTCTTAGCTTGCATATAGTATCATTAAATGATACTAATGATCATGCCATCCCCAATTTCAATTGATCCATGTTACTGCCTGTAAGATAAGTAATAGGTAGGGATGACAGGATTTGAACCCGTGACATTTTGTACCAAAACAAACGCGCTACCAAACTGCGCTACATCCCTTTCAATTGTTGTACAGTGTCATTGTAGAGAATCCCTGTCTTCTTTTCCACACCGTTATTTCCTTTAAATATATCTATATACATTTCTCTTGCCATTTTTTCTTTTGGTCTCATAACATAAATAAAAGAGTTAGAATTATGTATATATGAATCCAAGGTGAAATACAACGTATAAAGAATGAGTATTTATATGCTCAAGAACAAAAAAAAAATAACGGAACGGGGCACTTACTTTTCTTTTATTCAGGGCAGGAGTATCTCATCTACTGGATCGTTGTACATATCCATTTTTAGTTAATTAAGGATTCCGCACACAAATACAAGTGATCCACAACTATATATATAATATATCTGATCATATATGTGTTAATAAAGAAGGAGGATTTCAATGCGAGATATCAAAACATACCTTTCCGTAGCGCCTGTGCTAACTACTCTATGGTTCGGTTCTTTAGCAGGTCTATTGATAGAGATCAATCGTTTATTCCCAGATGCGTTGACATTCCCCTTTTTTTCATTCTAGTTATCGGTGTGGTATTATCGATGTGGTAGAAGATGTTGGCTAACAATAGCAATAAATTCTCTGTTTGTTAAATAGCCCTGTCCCTCCTTCACTTTTGTTGAGTAGGGAATAGAAAGAATAAAGTGAATTAAACCTCAGCAAACTCGGATTCGGGTAGAAGAATAGAGGGAGAACAGAAATAGAAATGTGGATCTAGGCTTGGATATTCAAGATTAGATAAGATACTTAAATTAAGTGATACTGAAATAAAATACTGAGATTAGGAATAGTAAATTGAATTGTAGTAAATAGTTGTATTACGTATTACTCTATTCTATTGATTACAACTTGCAACGAAATCTTTCATAATTAGATTTCCAGTTAGCAACTTCTATTTTTTTCCTTTCTCCTTTCTCTTCTTCGGATTGAAGAAGAGAAGAAAGAGTTGGGGGAATCCAAATACAAAGGAGGTTTATGCCCAAGGGTAAAAATCCCAGAGTTACGGTTATTTTGGAATGTACCAGTTGTGTCCGAAATGGTGCGATAAGAAGAAGGAATCACCGGGCATTTCCAGATATATTACTCAAAGAATCGACACAATACACCTGGTCGATTGGAATTGAAGAAATTCTGTCCCTATTGTTACAAACATACGATTCACGGGGAGATAAAGAAATAGATTGAATGCGGTGTTGCCTTGCGTGTGCCAACATTTTAAGGAACGGGAAGGAATTACATATAACATATCTAGGAGCAAATAAATGCCATTTCGGGCGGATCCGAGATGAATGAGAAATGGTATTTTAGAGAAGAAATGGTATTTTAGAGATAAGGAATAAACCATGGAGAAATTCAAGCGACCCTTTCGTAAATCCAAGCGATCTTTTCGTAGGCGTTGCCCCCAATTGGGTTGGGGGATCGAATTGATTATAGAACATGAGTTTAATTAGTCGATTTATTAGTGAACAAGGAAAATATACCTAGGCGAGTGAATAGATTGACCTTGAAACAACAACGATTATTACTATTGCTATAAAACAAGCTCGTATTTTATTTTGTTACCTTTTTTAATAATGAGAAACAATTTGAGAGAGCCGAGTCGATTTCTAGAACTACCGGCACTAGAACCAGAAAAAATAGAAATAGGACCACTCTTCATCGAATCAGAACTCAAATCATAACTCAAATTGATGTGATACTTGTTCGTAAGATCCGGAGCTCATATTCAATTGTCGTGTCGGAAGAAAAAAGAAAGAATGGGGGAAGAAGACCCATTTCTTTATTGAAATGGGTTCGTTCATTCCTACTACATTTTATTTTCCTTTACATTGCTATTTTGACTCTACTTCCCGGGGTCATTCTCCGGGAAACTCTGTTTCATTTCAATTATTCCGTCGGACTCCTCCCGATCAATCTCCTTATTTAAGGATATCATTGGAAATCATGTAAAGGCAATTCCTATTTGATATAGCTATTTGTGCAAGTATTTTACGATTAAGAAGGAGCTGCTTCTTGCGCAGATCGTGTATTAATCGACTATAGGGTACCCCATTCTCGCGGGTTACTGCATTTATCCGAGTGATCCACAAACGACGAAATCTCGCTTTTGCCTTCCTCTACCCCTATGGCTGGAAACCAAGCCTTATTTCTGTTGAGTAGCAGTTCGAGTAAGTTTGAATGAGCTCCTCGAAAGCTTGATGCAAATAAACGAATTTTCCTTCGACGCCTCCGCGCAATATATCCACGTCTAACTCTTGTCATAGTTTAAAATGGGACTTTGATGAATAAGATTTTCATGAAAACTAATGATTTTCATTTCTTTTCTTTCAGTCATTCTTTTCCTTCTCTTGGTCTAAGCAAAACGGATTCTTCCGGTGTAAAATAAAATTCCGATGGCTTTCTTTGCTACTATAACCTTCCCAACCACGATTTGTTATTTCTTACAGGCAGTTCATTTCCCCATGAATAAATAGTGGGTTCCATCGTTTCTATGGTTACTGTCTTAAACGGCGAGGTCCTATCTATACACCGGAGCCCTTTCCTCATTTATCAATGTTATTGGTAACTTGTACAGTTCACACCATTTGGCTCTACCCATGAATTAGCCAGTATAGGTCTTTTCACAACGAGATCTATCCATACAGTGACGGTATTTAATTATGAAGGTTGGCTAGGTAGCTGACCCTATCAGTCCGTTCTTTCATAAGTAAGAGCACCAATATAACTTTATGCTTTTTAAAATACTATTTCCCCGCTTAATGGATAACATTCGCTACCAATGAGGAATCGCTTTTCATCCAAATTCAAATCAAGGCGATTGGATTTGCACCAATGGAAACCATAAATTCCATACACAATAGAGGTATATGATAGATTAGATCTTTTTAAAAATGTAGTTCTTCCATTCTACCCCATTCATTTTCATTGGCACTGGTCATTGATACTGGAAAAATGGTTTAGTTTAGGTCACAGTTCATGATCTGAACGAGTCCACATACACCCTAGTACATGTTCCTCTACGCTGAGGGCATCCTCGAAGAGCAGGAGATTTCGTGACATTTCTCATTGGCTGTCTTGTGTTTCTAATAAGTTGTTTAATAGTTGGCATGCTGAATCGTATATAGAATCGGTTGGTTTAGATCGATCCTAACCTGATGATTATGAATTACTTTCATTTGAGTTGAAGATTCTACTTCGAACCATGGTTCGAAGTAGAATTACCGATTTACACAAAATCCGCGCTATTTTCGACTGCTACAAGATCAACAATGCCATGAGCTTGGGCTTCTGTTGCTGACATAAAAACATCCCTTTCCATGTCTTCAGATACAACCCATAAAGGTTTGCCCGTTCTTTGTACATAAACTCTTGTTAGTATTTCGCGAAGTTTCAACAGTTCTTCCGCTTCCAGGATAAATTCTCCTGCTTGTGCCTCATAAAAAGAACTAGCAGGTTGGTGGATCATAACCCTGATTATAATATGTCATAATGAACGATTCCTCTATCTCGCAAAATGGAGCGAAAAGAATAAATAAAAATAAAAAAAGATAGAAAACCGTACAGGCAATTTTTGCACATTGCATACGGCTCCGCAATGGAATCTACTCTTCTCTTACATCAAAGAAAGAGACAAATAGATCTATCAGATCCAAATCGTTGGATGATCCATTTACCACCCTTCTCCTCGTAGGAACAAAAAAATACTATGATGGTTCCGTTGCTTTAGATAATATATTCATCTCTCTTCTATGATTCAGCAATCCCAAAGTTTCTTTCTGGTCTGAGTCTGATTAAATAAGAAAAATGATAAGGAAAATGATCCCTTTCTTTTCATGCTTAGAAATATTCAGACTCATGTTGTGTAAGGAAAAGGGGTTGTTTGTGACGCTGAAATGGACCCCCGATAAATAACATAGGAATAAGATCAAATCGGGACTAACCTTTTGTTTCATACTACTATCTCGATACATAATCATGTTATGAAGAAGCAATAATGATTTGCTCATATCGAACTAAACGTGCCATGCTATTATTACTTATATATTCCATATGGCGAAGGCATAGTCTTATTTTTTCTTCAAGTCAAATAAAAACTCATTGGCGCCGAGCGTGAGGGAATGCTAGACGTTTGGTAAATTCTCCTCCGACCAGGATGAAAGATCCCATCGAAGCGGCTAATCCCATGCATATTGTATGTACGTCTGGTGGAACAATTTGCATAGCATCATAAATAGCTATTCCCGGTATTACCCATCCGCCGGGAGAATTTATAAACAAATAGAGATCCCTGGTATTATCTTCCATACTGAGATATACCATGAGACCAACAAGTTGATTCGAGATCTCGCTATCAACGCCTTGGCCTAAAAAAAGTAATCTTTCTCGATGAAGTCGGTTGATTAGGAAAAATTGTATCCCCGCAGAACCGTACACGCACCTTTCGATACATACGGTTCAAAAAAGTTCGAAAAAAAAATAATCAATGTGTCGATTCCAGACCTATTCTTTTTGAGTTTAGGCGTTTTCCTGACGAAGGGGTTTATTTTCATTTGCATTTTCCACAAAAATTAGTTTTGGTTTGCCCTCCTAACCTACAAAAAAGAATTCACTGAACATCTTTTTATTGATGTATTCTTTTGATTGATGTATTGTTTCATCGAGATCCAAATCGCGATGCCATTTTCTTGTTCCTGAATGGGCCTCTTCACTTATTTTAGGTTTATGCTCTACTCCGGGTAAAGATTCGCCCGAATTCCATTTGCACATATAGGACAAATGACCCCAGTACCACTTATTTTTTTCTTACGACTTTTTTATGCCTTCCACCAACCAAGTATTCGATGTATTCATCACATTTATATTTATTAGTGGTTTGAGATCACTCCTATGGTCTTATTTCTGATAGATGATAGAAGTTGTAATCAATATTACCCATTTGGTATTTTCTGAACGGAGCCTGGATACTTCATTTTATTGTTCCAAGTCAACCATAGATTATTCTAATTGATAAGATAATATTTATCTTTCAAACGAATTGATCCATTTGCACATTTCACGCTCCGAATTATTGAATTGATTTGATGATTCAATCAATCTTTCTTAGGCGAAAGAGAGTATATCTCGATCAGGGGAGAGAACGGGGAAATCCCATATGACCCAATATGTCCGACAAGTCGCACTATATGTCAACCCAAACTGCATCTTCCTCTCCAGGACTCCGAAAAGGGACTTTTGGAACACCAATGGGCATTACATTAAAGAAAACGGGGTTAAGTACTATACTTCACTTTGATGTGGAAACGTAACAATGGGTTTATTGTCCTCATAATATTTTTGTTTATCATATTTTATACATAGATTGGAAGACTCATGTAGGAAGACAGAATGAAAAAAAGAAAATTCTTAGGGACGGAGCGGATCCTTCGAATGATGAACAAGTATCTAATGGATTCACTTAAAAAAATGGGACCAATCCCCCCATTGCGTATTGGTACTTATCGGGTATAAAATAAATCTGCTTCTCTTTGTTCCTGCGAACAGAACGGAATTGTTCCATTATTACTATCACCTGCGGCACGTAATAAATGTGAACCCTTGCACCGAGATAATCACTGAATGAGGTCCATAGCATAGTCTTTTCCAATGTGACAAAGTTACATAGTGTCTATTTTTCTTTGATGAAGGGGTATTTCCATGGGTTTGCCTTGGTATCGTGTTCATACTGTCGTATTGAATGATCCTGGTCGCTTGCTTTCTGTCCATATAATGCATACAGCTCTAGTTTCTGGTTGGGCCGGTTCTATGGCTCTATACGAATTAGCTGTTTTTGATCCCTCTGATCCCGTTCTTGATCCAATGTGGCGACAAGGTATGTTCGTTATACCCTTCATGACTCGTTTAGGAATAACCAATTCATGGGGCGGTTGGAGTATTACAGGAGGAACTGTAACCAATCCGGGTATTTGGAGTTACGAAGGTGTTGCCGGGGCACACATTGTGTTTTCTGGCTTGTGCTTCTTGGCAGCTATCTGGCATTGGGTGTATTGGGATCTAGAAATATTCTGTGATGAACGTACGGGAAAACCCTCTTTGGATTTGCCCAAGATCTTTGGAATTCATTTATTTTTATCTGGGGTGGCTTGCTTTGGGTTTGGTGCATTTCATGTAACAGGTTTGTATGGCCCTGGAATATGGGTGTCTGATCCTTATGGGCTAACCGGAAAAGTGCAACCTGTAAGTCCTTCATGGGGCGCGGAGGGTTTTGATCCTTTTGTTCCGGGGGGATAGCTTCTCATCATATTGCAGCGGGCACCTTGGGAATATTAGCGGGTCTATTCCATCTTAGTGTTCGCCCGCCCCAACGTCTATACAAAGCATTACGTATGGGCAATATTGAAACTGTGCTTTCCAGTAGTATCGCTGCTGTGTTTTTTGCAGCTTTCGTTGTTGCTGGAACTATGTGGTATGGTTCAGCGACTACTCCGATCGAATTATTTGGTCCTACTCGTTATCAGTGGGATCAGGGATATTTCCAGCAAGAAATATATCGAAGAGTTAACGCCGGGCTAGCTGAAAATCTGAGTTTATCGGAATCTTGGTCTAAAATTCCCGATAAACTAGCTTTTTATGATTATATCGGTAATAATCCGGCGAAAGGAGGATTGTTCAGAGCCGGCTCAATGGACAACGGGGATGGAATAGCTGTTGGGTGGTTAGGACACCCTGTCTTTAGAGATAAAGAGGGGCATGAACTTTTTGTACGTCGTATGCCTACCTTCTTTGAAACATTTCCGGTAGTTTTGGTAGATGGAGACGGAATTGTGAGAGCCGATGTTCCTTTTAGAAGGGCAGAATCCAAGTATAGTGTCGAACAAGTGGGTGTAACTGTTGAGTTCTATGGTGGTGAACTCGATGGAGTCAGTTATAATGATCCTGCTACTGTGAAAAAATATGCTAGACGTGCCCAATTGGGTGAAATTTTTGAATTGGATCGCGCTACTTTGAAATCCGATGGTGTTTTTCGTAGTAGTCCAAGGGGTTGGTTCACTTTTGGACATGCTTCGTTTGCTTTGCTTTTCTTTTTCGGCCACATTTGGCATGGTGCTAGAACCTTGTTCAGAGATGTTTTTGCTGGTATCGACCCAGATTTAGATGCTCAAGTGGAATTTGGAACCTTCCAAAAACTGGGGGATCCAACTACAAGGAGACAAGTAGTCTGATACAACATTTCTTTCATATGTCTAGCCTATGTTTCATATAGGGTACTGGAGAAATATTAATTCGAATCATCACCTATTACTCTTGACCTTTACTTGTCTGGGAAATGATCCCAAATGAACAGGTATGGAAGCTATAATTGTAAAACACGATCGAATCTATGGAAGCATTGGTTTATACATTCCTGTTGGTCTCGACTCTGGGGATAATATTTTTTGCTATCTTTTTTCGAGAACCGCCTAAGGTTCCAAATAAAAAGATGAAATGATTTTTCATTATCTCAATTGAAATGATGACCCTCCGATGAGGAGGGTCATCATTTCAACTAGTCCCCGTGTTCCTCAAATGGATCTCTTAGTTGTTGAGAGGGTTGCCCAAAGGCGGTATATAAGGCATACCCCGTAAAGCTTACAAGTAAACCAGATATGAAGATGGCGACTAGAGTTGCAGTTTCCATTATTAAGTGATTTCAAGACCACGATGGATCTACGATAAGATAGTTTATTTACAACGGAATCGTATACAAAGTCAACAGATCTCAAACAATGCACGGAATAGGATTTATGGCTACACAAACCATTGAGGGTAGTTCCAGATCTGGGCCAAGACGGACTATTGTAGGCGATTTATTAAAACCATTGAATTCGGAATATGGTAAAGTAGCCCCTGGATGGGGAACTACACCCCTTATGGGTGTCGCAATGGCTCTATTTGCAGTATTCCTATCTATTATTTTGGAGATTTATAATTCTTCCGTTTTACTGGATGGTATTTCATTAAGTTAGGTCCAGAAGAACGGATAAGTCCTAACTTTCAATAAAAAAAAGAATCACTTAGGATTCGGATTTCTAGGTCATCTCATTCTGTTTGGTAGTTCGACCGCGGAATTCTTTTGTTTCGGTATTTCCGGAATATGAGTGTGTGACTTGTTATACCTATTGATAGTACAGAGAATAAGTCTGTCATCTCATCGAGAGAGATGGTTCTAGCCCGTCAGATAGTCAGTCTAGTATCTGGAGCACGGACTATATGGAATAGATTAAGAACTATTTAAACTATGATTCATACCTACTATTCATACCTCGTGACCGGCCTCCAACTACTATTATTTTTTTCAATTAACTTTTCAATGAGGCGTTTCAGAAATCGAACCACCTTTTTCCTTCAGAATCATGCTTAGTTTGAGCTGAGCGAGGGACAGGACAAATATTTCTATGGATTCTTAGTTATTATATCTGTTCATTGAATAAGTGAAGTGATGATCAAACGAAAGGGTTCCTACTCAGAGAACTCTTTGGTTCTGTTTTGTTCTTTGTTGAATCATCGTGGTTCTAGTAGGAATCTGAGGTTTCAATTGATTCATAGGGTCTCAACAAGATAATTCCTATCAATAGTAAATTCGTATGTATTACGTATAAACAAAAATAAAATAGGGTAAGAGAACATTCAAAAGGCCTGTAACAATCAACATAGGATGAGCCAACTTGATATTTTGGCGCTATCATCACAAAGAAGAGATTTAGAGTTTTGGTTCCCTCATTTTATCTGGAAAGATTGAATCAAGTGAAGTCTCTAAAAGGTTTCAAATCTTTCTTTTCTATTGCACGTTGCAACCAGAACCAGTATTGGGGTGTTTTCGCTTGAGCCGTACGAGACGAAATTCTCATATACGGTTCTTAGAGGGGGAGTCCCTTCGCCTTCGGTTCACCTATCTCAATAAAGTATATGATTGGTTCGAGGAGCGTCTCGAGATTCAAGCGATTGCAGATGATATAACTAGTAAATATGTTCCTCCTCATGTCAATATATTTCATTGTCTAGGAGGGATCACACTTACTTGCTTTTTAGTACAAGTAGCTACGGGTTTTGCTATGACTTTTTACTATCGCCCGACCGTCACAGAAGCTTTTGCCTCTGTTCAATACATAATGACTGAAGCCAACTTCGGTTGGTTAATCCGATCAGTTCATCGATGGTCAGCAAGTATGATGGTTCTAATGATGATCCTGCACGTATTTCGTGTTTATCTCACAGGTGGTTTTAAGAAACCACGTGAATTGACTTGGGTTACGGGTGTAGTTCTGGCTGTGTTGACTGCATCCTTTGGGGTAACTGGTTATTCTTTACCTTGGGACCAAATTGGGTATTGGGCAGTCAAAATTGTAACTGGTGTACCTGAGGCTATCCCTATAGTGGGATCGCCCTTGGTAGAGTTATTACGCGGAAGTGCTAGCGTGGGTCAATCCACTTTGACCCGCTTTTATAGTTTACACACTTTTGTATTACCTCTTCTTACCGCCGTATTTATGTTAATGCACTTTTCAATGATACGTAAGCAAGGTATTTCAGGTCCTTTATAGAGAAGACAGAGCATAGGTATTTGTAATAGATCATATAATATATTGTTTGGGTAGGAACAAAAAAAATAGTATTTGTATTTCATTGCTATAAATATGGATTATTGAAAAGAATAAGACATGTTATTTGGATATTTCCCTTCAACCACGAAGTATTTTTTATTTGATACGAACAGTTGAAGTGGATTCTCGGAGGAGAGGATGGATTATGGGAGTGTGTGACTTGAACTATTGATTGGTCCATGCAGATATATTATCTGCCACATTGGAATTCATAAACAAATGTGTCTCTGTTCCAACCGCCGCCCCCCTGCGGAGCAAGAGGATAGGCTGGTTCCTTTGAGGAGAATCTTTTCTATGATCAGACCCGAATCATGTCATGCATGAATAGGCTTCGTAAGATCTAGTAGAATAAGTGATGTGGCATGATCCAGATTATGTTCTATCTATTCCACTTCCATTTATTTAACTTATAGTAGGGAATGCATTCATTTCCCCTGCATCGACCCCGATCTATGATACTATCGGAGTGAAACACGGGATCTAAGGAAGAATCGAGGCTAGACTTTATTAGTAACAAGTAAATCCTTTGTACGTAAGAAGACTCTAAAAAACAATATTGTGCATCAATTACAAGGTATGAGACAATCCAAAAAGCATTTGATCATGATCGATGTAAGCCTACTTGGGTATTGAGCATTTATTTGTACGAACATAGTTTCCTGGATGGCATATGGATTTTATATGAATCCATTTCATTCCTTTGATTATTGCTCGAGCTGGATGATGAAAAATCATCATGTCCGGTTCTTTCGGGGGATGGATCCATAAGAATTCACCTATCCCAATAACAAAGAAACCCGACTTGAATGATCCTGTATTAAGAGCAAAATTGGCTAAGGGGATGGGACATAATTATTATGGGGAACCGGCATGGCCTAATGATCTTTTATATATTTTTCCCGTAGTAATTCTAGGTACTATTGCATGTAACGTAGGTCTAGCGGTTCTAGAGCCATCAATGATTGGTGAACCGGCAGATCCATTTGCAACTCCTTTGGAAATATTACCCGAATGGTACTTCTTTCCCGTATTTCAAATACTCCGTACAGTACCCAATAAGTTATTGGGTGTTCTTTTAATGGTTTCGGTACCAGCGGGATTATTGACAGTACCCTTTTTGGAAAATGTTAATAAATTCCAAAATCCATTCCGTCGCCCAGTAGCTACAACAGTCTTTTTGATTGGTACGGCAGTAGCCCTTTGGTTAGGTATTGGAGCAACATTACCTATTGATAAGTCTCTAACTTTAGGTCTTTTTCAAATTAAAATAGATCTTGAAATACTAAGGTAAGGCGGGATATTACGTATGTATCTAGTTAGGCATACTTCAAAGTTTATCCTCCTAGATACATCTCTTTCATTTGATTATAGATCTATTCTGAAGAATCCACGAATACAGACTATGCTGAAGATTCAAAACAGACTTTGTTTTTGTTTCTTCTTTTTTCGTTAGTGTGTATATTTTAGTGTGTATATTGATTATATATTACAAATTATTATTCAATTCGAATTGAATAATAATTTGTAATATATAGGAAGAATAATTATAGTATAATTTTATAGTTAGTTTAGTTATAAAAAATAAGAAATAAGATAAAGATAAGAAAATAATAGAAATTTTATTTCATTATTTTCTAGTTAATAAATAGTCTTTCATTTATAATTTTTTCATTTCGTGCTTTCATTCGAAATGAAAAAAAAATTTCAACGGGATTCAAACTGAGTTGAATTTTTAAGCAAGTCGATTGTGAAACCCTTCTGTAGAATGTCGAATATTTGTTTTACGTCTTCTACGCGAAAATGCTCAATTCTCATAAGATCTTCTTGACTTTTACTCAAAAGGTCCAGCAATGTATGTATATTAGACCTTTTGAGACAGTTATAAGTCCTAGGAGGCAATTCTAATTGATCAATAAAAATACGTTTCAATATGATTTCTCTTTTCATATTATCCAATCCATCATCAAAGGTAAAAAAGGGCACACTAGCCCTTTTTTGATTGTCCTCCATATTTCTATTTATGTCCTGTTCCTCCGCATGTAAAAAAGGAATAAATAAATCGATCAAATTACGAGAAGCTTCATAAAGCGCTTCCTTAGGAGTTAAACTTCCATTCGTCCATATTTCAAGAAAAAGTATCTCTTGTTTCTCATTCCCATTCCCATAAGAATGAATACTATGATTCGCATTTCGAACAGGCATGGATACAGCATCTATAGGATAGCTTCCGTCTTGATAGTTATTTGGGGTTCTCGTACAATATCCACGACCCCTCTCAATTTTTAATTCAATGCACAAATCAACCGGTTCCGTTAGGACAGCTATATGCTGTGTAGTATCAACTATTTCTACAGAAGGTGGTGAGATGATATCTTGAGCAGTTACGTGTCTAGGGCCCCTGACATAGATAGATGCGTCGAGAGTTCCGTACAGATCACTTCTAAATACAATTTTTTTCAAATTCATTAAAATTTCATGGACTGATTCTTCAATACCTACTATCGTAGAATATTCATGTGGTACCTTATCAGATTTTGCGCGCGTAATACATGTTCCTTCTAGTTCTCCAAGTAAAGCCCTTCGCATCGCGATACCGATTGTATCGGCTTGACCCTTCATAAGTGGGGATAAAACGAAACGACCATAATAAAGGCGTTTGCTGTCTGCTCTTGATTCAACACACTTCCACTGTAGCGTCCGAGTGGATACTGGTACTTCCTCCCGAACCATACTAATATAATATTATTTGATGAGATCATTTAATTATTTATTTCTCTTGGATTGGAATCTTTTCCATTTTTATTTCTAAACGCGCCTTTTTTTTGGCGGTCTACATCCATTATGCGGCATAGGGGTTACGTCACGTACAAAATTTAATAGTATACCACTTCTACGAATCGCTCGTAATGCTGCATCTCTCCCGAGACCGGGACCCTTTATCATGACTTCTGCTCGTTGCATACCCTGGTCTACTACCGCACGAATAGCATTTCCTGCTGCGGTTTGAGCAGCAAATGGGGTACCCCTTCTTGTGCCCTTGAATCCACAGGTACCCGCAGAAGACCAAGAAACGACCCGACCTTGTGGGTCTGTAACAGTAACAATAGTATTGTTGAAACTCGCTTGAACATGAATAACTCCTATTGGTGTTCTACACCCACTCTTACGTGAACTAATACGGCTATTTCTACGTGAACCAATTCTTGGTATAGGTTTTGTCATATTCTATTTGCCATCTCATAAATATGAGTCAGAGATATACGGATATATCCATTTCATGTGAAAACAAATTCTTTATTTATTTGTACATTAGGTCTCTTAGAAAGTGAAGTTCTTTTTTTTTTATAAATATTATCCCTGTCTCTGTTTATGTTTCGGATTAGAACAAATTACTATAATTCGTCCTCGCCTACGGATCAGTCGACATTTTTCACAAATCTTACGAACAGAAGCTCTTATTTTCATATTTGTTGTTCCTTAATTCCGAATCTACTCTTTGAAAGAAAATAAGTCTCTTTTCTTTAATTCACCTTAAGTTAGTGTTTGAGCCTTAAAATTTATCCCCATGAAAATTTAAATACCTAATCGTTTGAATCTTTATTGCGAAGTCTATAAATTATACGTCCCCTTGTTGAATCATAACGGCTGACTTCTATTTTTACTCTATCTCCTGGTAGTATTCGTATAAAACTACGTCGTATCCGCCCTGAAACATAACCTAGAACCAGGTCTTCGTTATCTAAGCGAACCCAGAACATGCCATTGGGAAGTGATTCAGTAATTAAACCTTCATGGATCAATTTTTGTTCTTTCATTCCAGGTAACCTCCTTGAAGTATTAACTAATGTAGGAGGAGTGACATTAGACAACCCACCTCTACTCTCTTTTTCATAAATAGGAAGTTACGTATCAAATTCGTATACCAGATGGATCACCTCACCATATATAAAACAAAATTTCTCCTCCAATTCTTTCTAGTCGAGCTTCTCGATCTGTCATTATACCCCTAGAAGTAGAAAGAATTACAACCCCTATCCCGCCTGAAATCCTAGGAATTCGTTGAGAGTTGGAATAGATTCGCAGACCTGGTCTGCTGATACGCTTTAAAATATTTCTATGTGCTCTTTTCCTATTTCTTCTATGTCGTAGGGTTAAAACCAAGAAATCCTTGTTGTTTTCCCGGTGCTTCCTAACATTTTCGATAAAACCCTCTCGTAGAAGTATTTTCACAATGTTTTCGGTAATATTAGTGGATGGTATTCGAACTGTTCCTTTTTTATCCATGTCAGCATTTCTTATATAAGTTATTATATCGGCAATAGTGTCTCTACCCATGACGAACTATCATTTTTTTTTTGCTTTGATATAATCAACATGTTTCTTTTTTTATTTTTCATTAAAGGTATATGCCTGAGACATAATCTACTAATTTATCCATTTCAAAGACCCTACTACCCATTGTCTCGTCTACTAGCGTTCATTATTTATAATACTTCGGGAGCTAATGAGACTATCTTAGTGAAATTTAACTGTCTCAATTCACGAGCAATCGAACCAAAAACTCGGGTGCCTTTTGGATTTCCTTCTTGATCAATGACAACTGCTGCATTGTCATCATACCGGATTATCATACCGTTGTCGCGCTTGAGTTCTTTACATGTACGTACAATTACAGCTCTGATTACTTCTGATCTTTCCAGGGGCATATTTGGCACTGCTTCTTTGATTACAGCAACAATAACGTCACCGATATGAGCATATCGGTAATTACTAGCTCCTATGATTCGAATACACATCAATTTTCGAGCTCCGCTGTTGTCCGCTACATTCAAAAAGGTCTGAGGTTGAATCATCTTTCTTTTATTTGAGTTCTTTCAATGCAAGAGGCGAGGGGGAAAAGAAAATTTTCTGTCCAGAAATAAGTAAACCAGCGATTATAGATTATATTTTTCATCATTCATAAATATCCCTTTGGTCCGATATCCCTATTCCGCAATAACGAATTTTGTTCGTATAGGCATTTTGCGCGCCGCTATTTCCATAGCGGCTCTGGCTACGGTTTCTGATACTCCGCCCATTTCATAAAGTATTCGATCCGGTTTAACGACGGATACCCAATATTCAGGAGATCCCTTCCCCGAACCCATACGTGTTTCCGCGGGTCTTAGTGTAACGGGTTTGTCGGGGAATATACGTACCCATATTTTTCCGCCACGACGGGCATATCGTGTCATTGCGCGGCGCCCTGCTTCTATTTGTCTAGATGTGATCCAAGCGGGTTCAAGTGCCTGAAGCGCATATTTACCGAAACAAATACGATTGCCCCGATAAGATACTCCTTTCATTCTTCCTCTATGTTGTTTACGAAACCTGGTTCTTTTGGGGTTATAGTTGATGGTAGTGTCTCAATTCCATCTCTACTACAGAACCGGACATGAGAGTTTCTTCTCATCCAGCTCCTCGCGAATGAAACGATAAATAAACAATAAATAATATTAGGATTATTTAATGGATGAAATTTCGCGGGCGAATATTTACTCTTTTATATTTATCTGCTTTATTCGTAGGGTCGCTCCATAACCTCTTCGAAGAAATCAGTTCGTTCCCGGCGCGTTCCGCCATCCCGTCCAGTGAATCATTAGGATTCGTTTTCAATCGAATCCTCCGCAGTCACAGGTTCCGTCGTTCCCATAGCTTCTCCTCCATTAATGTCGAGGTCTGAATTCTGCAATGGAGCTTCTAATTTAATCTGTCCCTGAGTCAATCTCCTCAGTCTCTATCGACTCAATGCTCTTTATTTTTTGAAATCTATCTCAATTATAGATGAATTGAATTATATTATAGTATATGATGCCTTATCACATTGCCCTTTCTAAGATGATTCATAGACCATACATATTGGAATAATATATCATTTCTTTTCCCCTTCTCTCTTTCTCTCATCCTTCCATTCATCCGCATCCCTCTATTTTGGTTTCACAACTTACACAATCAATCAAGATTCATTTTTACTTTATTGAAAAAGGATTTCAGTTGCTACAAATATATGATTATTATCTCATATAATGACCGATTCCTTGGATCTTGAGAATACGAAGCAATGAGCTGGTTATTAATTTATATTTATATTAGGTAGGGTCCAATTCTTTCTTTTAGTCCCAACGAGTCACACACTAAGCATAGCAATTCTATCATATCAAAGTGGTAAATCGAATTGTTATTCAAACATATATAATTGATCCGTTTTGACTAAACGGAAAAAGACCTAAACTAAATTGAGTTTTTTGCCCTGTCCATGGATAAGTATCCATGAATAGAATCGCAAGAAAAGGAGCCATTACTCTTCATCCAAAAATATCCAAATTTTTATCCCTAATACTCCATAGATAGTTCGAACTGGATAGGAACAATAATCAATTTTCACTCGAATGGTCTGTAGGGGAACCCTACCTTCTCTAATCCATTCAACGCGGGCAATTTCGTTTCCATTGAGACGTCCTGCAATTTGTACCTGAATTCCCTTTGCATCCGCTTGTTCAGCTAATTCAATAGCTTTTTTCATTGCCTTTCTAAAGGAAACTCTATTCTTTAATTGCAGAGCGATATATTCTGCAAGAATATTAGGTTGCCCGTAAGGTCTTGCAACTCTTGCGATAGCAATGTTGAGTCTTCGGTTCACAGAATGAAAGCTTTTTTGTACATTAGTCTGTAATTCTTCGATTCCTCGGGCTCGACCCTCTATTAACATATTGGCGAATCCAATATGAATTATGACTTGGATCAAATCGATTCTTTTTTTAATATCTATACGTGCAATTCCTTCAAAACCTGAGGATATTCTCATATGTTTTTGTACATAATTCTTGATACAATCCCGTATTTTTTCATCTTCCTGGAGACCTTTGGAATAATTTTTTGGTTGTGCGAACCAAAAGGAACGATGACTTTGGGTTGTACCAAGTCTGAAACCAAGTGGATTTATTTTCTGTCCCATATCTACCTACCAATATTCTCTTTCTAAACTAAAAGTCATGTTTTGAAAATCAAATATTTTTTAAATTGAAGTTAGGTCTTTCGCTCAATACAATAGTTATATGACAGGTGGGTCTTTTTATTGGGTAACTACGTCCCCGAGCTCGCGGTTTTAACCTTTTGACGATAACACCTTCGTTGACTTCGGCTTTACTAATAAATAAATCAGCTTCTTTCAAACCCCTATTGTGACTAGCATTTGCTGCTGCGGAATAAACTAATTTGAAAATGGGGTAACATGCTCGATAAGGCATGAGTTCCAGTATCATAAGTGTTTGCTCATAGGAGCAACCGCGAATTTGATCAATTACCCTTCGTGCTTTTTGAGCAGACATACCTATATGTCGAGCTAAAGCTCGTATTTCTGTACCCGAGGTCTTCTTTATCATAGTCATAGGGTTTTACCTCACACACACCAATAAAAATAAGAATAAATCATGAGAGCACTTATTTAACTTTTGATTACATTAATACATTAACTATATTAATATTATCATTATCGCCGAGATCTATTATCGTTTCTCGCGTGTCCCCGGAAAGTCAGAGTAGGCGCGAATTCTCCCAATTTGTGACCCACCATACGCTCCGTTATATAAATAGGTAAATGCTCCTTTCCGTTATGAACAGCAATTGTATGACCGACCATTGCAAATATAATGGTCGATGCTCGGGACCAAGTTACTATTATACTTCTTTCCTCTGCCTTGTTGAGCTTCTCAATTTTACTTAATAAGTGATTAGCCACAAAAGGATTTTTTTTAGATGAACGGGCCACAAGTGATTACTCCCCCTTCTTTTCATTTTTTCATTTTGTGAAGACGAAAAAACCAATTTGATTTAATTTTACATCATTCATTATTTTTTCTTTCTCTTTCTATTTACGGCGACGAAGAATAAAAATATCACTATATTTATTCCTTTTCCTACTCCTTCTTCCAAGCGCGGGATAACCCCAAGGAGTTGTGGGTTTTTTTCTACCAATCGGGGCCCTCCCTTCACCACCTCCATGGGGATGGTCTACAGGGTTCATAACTACTCCTCTTACTACAGGACGCTTACCTAGCCAACATTTAGATCCGGCTCTACCCAAACTTTTCTGGTTCGCCCCGACATTACCCACTTGTCCGACTGTTGCTGAGCAGTTTTTGGATATCAAACGAACCTCTCCAGATGGTAATCTTAATGTGGCCGATTTACCCTCTTTTGCAATCAGTTTCGCTACAGCACCTGCTGCTCTAGCTAATTGTCCACCCTTTCCAAGTGTTATTTCTATGTTATGTATGGCCGTGCCTAAGGGCATATCGGTTGAAGTAGATTCTTCTTTTTGATCAATCAAAACCCCTTCCCAAACTGTACAAGCTTCTTCCAAAGCATACGGCTTTCTGGATGTAGATGATGATATCTAGACAGATGGATCTTATATGAATCGTATGATGAAGTACCACATGAGTGGATATATAGGAATCCAAATCTGCCGAATCACTCATGCTACGATCTTCTACATCCTAGGTCTCCCCATTCCGTCATCTGGCTTATGTTCTTCATGTAGCACTCAGACCGAATGACTCTATGAAATTACGTCGATACTTCCATTCCACATATTACGGGTAACGTAGGAGACATCTCTATTTTTCCCCCGGGGGATCTTTAGAATTACCACTGCTTAGCTTTCAATTCGCCTCTGACCATCAAATGAAATGTGAATAACCCATCCTCCTCTCTTTGAAACAAGGGGCGCTTCCGGTTCTATCCGTGCTTCAAACAATTTTGTCTTCTCCATATTACCATATCTCTAGAGTCAATAATTTTATATGAGGAACCACTGAACTCAATCACCTGCTGCCGTTACTCTTCAGTTTTCTGTTGAGGTCTATCCCGTAGAGGTACTCAAATTGGATCAGTGATCGATTTCTAGGTTTTGTCGTAAACCTAATTGGTTACTTCCAATTACGTAAATCAATAGTTCAAACCGCACTCAAAGGTAGGGCATTTCCCATTGATATAGGAACTTCTGTACCAGAAACAATGGTATCTCCAATTATAGCCCCTCTGGGATGTAAAATATATCTCTTCTCACCATCCCCATAGTGTATGAGACAAATGTATGCATTTCGATTAGGGTCGTATTCTATGGTTACGATTCTACCAGATATGTCTTTTGCATTCCGTCGAAAATCGATTTTACGGTATAGACGCTTATGACCTCCCCCTCTATGCCTTGCGGTAATGATTCCTCTGGCATTACGACCTTTACCACAACGATGCTGTCCATAGATCAAATTTGTTCGTGGATTGGATTTCGCTTGACTGTCTACGGCTCCTTTGCGTGTGCTAGGGGTAGAAGTTTTGTATAAATGTATGGCCATGTTATTAAGTATTTATTTTTTTTTATTTAAGTTCTTTTCTCTATAAGAGGTGGAATAGAATAACCCGGTTGAAGCGTAATGATCATACGTCTGTAATGCATTGTATGTCGCATAATAGGTCCCATTCTTCTACCCTTTCCCGGGAGTCGATGGCTATTCATAGCTACTACCTTGACACCAAAGAAGAGTTCGATCCAATGCTTTATTTCTGTCCTAGTTGATCCTGATTCGACATTAGAAGTATATTGATTGTTCCCCAATAACCGAATACTTTTTTCTGTAAATACTGCATATTTGATTCCATCCATAAATCCATTTTCTTCCCTATGAGTTCCAGTATCTATAAGAATTAGAATTCTTACCGTTTCTACCGTTTCTATCTTATTCTTATAGTATGAATATACCAATTAGTTATCTATGGATGATGAGATTCCGTTGATACGGAGCCAATTCTATTATTGAACGTTCCAATTCGCGTGCATCCAGCAGGAATTGAACCTACGAATTTGCCAATTATGAGTTGGGCGCTTTAACCATTCAGCCATGGATGCTTCGCGGAGACTCGTCATCAACGGGGGCTGTCTTTGTGTAAGTGGATTTCAATTGAAATATAATCTTTCGTTTAGGAGAAATCAATGAAACGGCATCAATTCAAATCCTGTATTTTGGAATTGAGAGAGATATTGAGAGAGATCAAGAATTCTCGCTATTTCTTAGATTCATGGACCAAATTCGATTCAGTGGTGTCTTTCACTCACATTTTTTTCCACCAAGAACGTTTTGTGAAACTCCTTGGCCCCCAAACTTGGAGTGTCCTGCTTTCACGTGATTCACAGGGTTCAACAAGCAATCGATATTTCACTTTCACGATCAAAGGTGTAGTACTGCTTGTAGTAGCGGTCCTTATATATCGTATTAACAATCGAAATATGGTCGAAAGAAAAAATCTCTATTTGATGGGGCTTCTTCCTATACCTATGAATTCCATTGGACCCAGAAATGATACATTGGAAGAATCTTTTTGGTCTCCCAATATCAATAGGTTGATTGTTTCGCTCCTGTATCTTCCAAAAGGGAAAAAGATCTCTGAGAGTTGTTTCATGGATCCGAAAGAGAGTACTTGGGTCCTCCCAATAACTAAAAAGTGTATCATGCCTGAATCTAACTGGGGTTCGCGGTGGTGGAGGAACTGGATCGGAAAAAAGAGGGATTCTAGTTGTAAGATATCTAATGAAACAGTAGCTGGAATTGAGATCTCATTCAAAGAGAAAGATATCAAATATCTGGAGTTTCTTTTTGTATCCTATATGGATGATCCGATCCGCAAGGACCATGGTTGGGAATTGTTTGATCGTGTTTCTCCGAGGAAGAAGCGAAACATAATCAATTTGAATTCGGGACAGCTATTCGAAATCTTAGCGAAACACTTGATTTGTTATCTCATGTCTGCTTTTCGTGAAAAAAGACCAATTGAAGTGGAGGGTTTCCTCAAACAACAAGGAGCTGAGGCAACTATTCCATCAAATGATATTGAGCATGTTTCCCATCTCTTCTCGAGAAACAAGTGGGATATTTCTTTGCAAAATTGTGCTCAATTTCATATGTGGCAATTCCACCAAGATCTCTTCGTTAGTTGGGGGAAGAATCAGCACGAATCGGATTTTTTGAGGAACGTATCGAGAGAGAATTTGATTTGGTTAGACAATATGTGGTTGGTAAACAAGGATCGGTTTTTTAGCAAGGTACGGAATGTATCGTCAAATATTCAATATGATTCCACAAGATCTATTTTCGTTCAAGTAACGGATTCTAGCCAATTGAAAGGATCTTCTGATCAATCCAGAGATCATTTCGATTCCATTAGGAATGAGGATTCGGAATATCACACATTGATCAATCAAACAGAGATTCAGCAACTAAAAGAAAGATTGATTCTTTGGGATCCTTCCTCTCTTCAAACGGAACGAACAGAGATAGAATCAGATCGATTCCCGAAATACCCTTCTGGATATTCCTCAATGTCCCGGCTATTCACGGAACGTGAAAAGCAGATGAATAATCATCTGTTTCCGGAAAAAATCGAAGAATTTCTTGGGAATCCTACAAGATCAATTCGTTCTTTTTTCTCCGACAGATGGTCAGAACTTCATCTGGTTTCGAATGCTACTGAGAGGTTCACTAGAGATCAGAAATTGTTGAAGAAACAACAAGATGTTTTTTCTTTTGTCCCTTCCAGGCGATCGGAAAAGAAAGAAATGGTTGATATATTCAAGATAATTACGTATTTACAAAATACCGTCTCAATTCATCCTATTTCATCAGATCGGGGATGTGATATGGTTCCGAAGGATGAACCGGATATGGACAGTTCTAATAAGATCTCATTCTTGAACAAAAACCCATTTTGTGATTTATTCCATCTATTCCATGACCGGAACAAAGGGAGATACACGTTGCACCACGATTTTGAATCAGAAGAGAGATTTCAAGAAATGGCAGATCTATTCACTCTATCAATAACCGAGCCTGATCCGGTGTATCATAAGGGATTTGCCTTTTCTATTGATTCCTACGGGTTGGATCAAAAAAAATTCTTGAATGAGGTATTCAACTCCAGGGATGAATCGAAAAAGAACTCTTTATTGGTTCTACCTCATATTTTTGATGAAGAGAATGAATCTTTTTATCGAAGGATCAGAAAAAAATGGGTCCGGATCTCCTGCAGGAATGGTTTGGAAGATCCAAAACCCAAAATAGTGGTATTTGCTAGCAACAACATAATGGAGGCAGTCAATCAATATAGATTGATCCGAAATCTGATTCAAATCCAATATAGCACCTATGGGTACATAAGAAATCTATCGAATAGATTCTTTTTAATGAATAGATCCGATCGCAACTTCGAATATGGAATTCAAAGGGATCAAATAGGAAATGATACTCTGAATCATATAACTATAATGAAATATATGATCAACCAACATTTATCGAATGTGAAAAAGAGTCAGAAGAAATGGTTCGATCCTCTTATTTCTCGAACCGAGAGATCCATGAATCGGGATCCTAATGCATATAGATACAAATGGTCCAATGGGAGCAAGAATTTCCAGGAGCATTTGGAGCATTTCGTTTCTGAACAGAAGAACCGTTTTCAAGTGGTGTTCGATCGATTACGTATTAATCAACATTCGATTGATTGGTCCAAGGTTATCGACAAACAAGATTTGTCTAAGTCACTTCATTTCTTTTTGTCCAAGTCACTTCTCTTTTTGTCTAAGTCACTTACTTTTTTCTTTGTGAGTATCGGGAATATCCCCATTCATAGGTCCGAGATCCACATCTATGAATTGAAAGGTCCGAATGATCAACTCTGCAATCAGTTGTTAGAATCAATAGGTGTTCAAATCGTTCATTTGAATAAATTGAAACCCTTCTTATTGGATGATCATGATACTTCCCAAAGATCGAAATTCTTGATCAATGGGGGAACAATATCAGCATTTTTGTTCAATAAGATACCAAAGTGGATGATTGACTCACTCCATACTAGGAATAATCGCAGGAAATTCTTTGATAACACCGATTCCTATTTCTCAATGATATCCCACGATCGGGACAATTGGCTGAATCCCGTGAAACCATTTCATAGAAGTTCATTGATATCTTCTTTTTATAAAGCAAATCTACTTCGATTCTTGAATAATCCACATCACTTCTGCTTCTATTCTAACAAAAGATTCCCTTTTTATGCGGAAAAGACCCGTATCGATAATTATGATCTTACATATGGACAATTCCTCCATATCTCGTTCATCCGCAACAAGATATTTTCTTTGTGCGTCGGTAAAAAAAAACATGTTTTTTTGGAGAGAGATACTATTTCACCAATCGAGTCACAGGTATCTGACATATTCATACCTAACGATTTTCCACAAAGTGGTGACGAAACGTATAACTTGTACAAATCTCAGCCTCTTTCAACTTATTGTCAGCCTCTTTCAGATATGAATCTATCTGATTCAGAAGGGAAGAACTTGCATCAGTATCTCAGTTTCAATTCAAACATGGGTTTGATTCACACTCCATGTTCTGAGAAAGATTTACCATCCGCAAAAAAACGGAATCTTTGTCTAAAGAAATGCGTTGAGAAACGGCAGATGTATAGAGCCTTTCAACGAGATAGTGCTTTTTCAAATCTCTCAAAATGGAATCTGTTCCAAACGTATATGCCATGGTTCCTTACTTCGGCAGGGTGCAAATATATAAATTTCATCCTTTTAGATACTTTTTCAGACCCATTGCCGATACTAAGTAGCAGTCACAAATTTGTATCCTTTTTTTATGATATTATGCATGGATCAGATATATCATGGTCAATTCTTCAGATTCCATTGTGGGCGATTCTTCCACGATGGAATCTGATAAGTGAGATTTCGAGTAAGTGTTTACAGAATCTTCTTCTGCCCGAAGAAATGATTCATCGAAATAATGAGTCACCCGTTCCATTGAAGTGGACACATCTGAGATCACCAAATGCTCGGGAGTTCCTCTATTCAATCCTTTTCCTTCTTCTTGTTGCTGGATATCTCGTTCGTACGCATCTTCTCTTTATTTCCCGAGTCTCTAGTGAGTTACAGACAGAGTTAGAAAAGATCAAATCTTTGATGATTCCATCATACATGATTGAGTTGCGAAAACTTCTGGATAGGTATCCTCCACCTGAACTGAATTCTTTCTGGTTAAAGAATCTCTTTCTAGTTGCTCTGGAACAATTAGGAGATTCTCTGGAAGAAATACGGAGTTCTGCTTCTGGTGGCAACATGCTATTGAGTGGTGGTCCCACTTATGGGGTCAAATCAATACGTTCTAAGAAGAAAGATTTGAATATCAATCTCATCGATATCATCTATCTCATAAGTATCATACCAAATCCCATCAATTCAATCACTTTTTCGAGAAATACGAGACATCTAAGTCGTACAAGTAAAGAGATCTATTCATTGATAAGAAAAAACGTGAACAGTGATTGGATTGATGATCAAATAGAATCCTGGGTCGCGAACAGTGATTGGATTGATGATGCAGAAAGAGAATTCTTAGTTCAGTTCTCCACCTTAACGACAGAAAAAAGGATTGATCAAATTCTATTGAGTCTGACTCATAGTGATCATTTATCAAAGAATGACTCTGGTTATCAAATGATTGAACAACCGGGATCCATTTACTTACGATACTTAGTTGACATTCAAAAAAGGTATCTAATGAATTATGAGTTCAATAGATCCTGTTTAGCAGAAAGACGGATATTCCTTGCTCATTATCAGACAATTACTTATTCACAAACCCCGTGTGGGGCTAATAGTTCTCATTTCCCATCTCATGGAAAACCCTTTTCGCTCCGCTTAGCCCTACCCCCTTCTAGGGGTATTTTAGTGATAGGTTTTATAGGAACTGGACGATCATATTTTGTCAAATACCGAGTGACAAACTCCTATGTTCCCTTCATTACGGTATTTCCGAACAAGTTCCTGGATGACAATCAAGGTTATCTTATTGATGATATCGATATTGAGGATCGTGACGATATCGATATTGATGATCGTGACGATGATGACCTTGATACGGAGCTGCTAACTATGCCGAATGTGCTAACTATGTATATGACGCCGAAAATAGACCAATTTGAGATCACCCTTCCATTAGAATTAGCAAAAGCAATGTCTCCTTGCATAATATGGATTCCAAACATTCATGATCTTTATGTGAATGAGTCGAATTACTTATCCCTCGGTCTATTAGTGAACCATCTCCCCAGGGATTGTGAAAGATGTTCCACTAGAAATATTCTTGTTATTGCTTC
>NW_022204762.1:0-33415 GCF_008831285.2 Nymphaea colorata | reverse complement strand
GGGAAACTGGCTGCGATCTTGGGCTCCATAGATTTTATGAGCCAAGATGCTATAGTGTCATTGGTGGACCTCCATTCCTTGTATTTTGGATCGTTAATGGGTGGTTTCTTGGTACTACCATCAATATAATCTAACTTGGATTTCCACTAGGAAATCGTGTAACAGCCTTAGACCAAGGCAAATAGTTGAAATCATCGAGCAACGTACGAGTAATTTTGAGATTGGGGTTACCTTGTTCATGAACGTCAATCTTGTGCATTGATCCATCGCTGGTTTGAATGATGGCGGCTTCACCGTTGTCATTCTTGTTTCCCTTTCTTGTTCCATAATGACTCACTGCTTGAAGCTCGAAGATTTTTCCTTAGAAGATCTTTTTGCTGCTCTGATACCATGATAGACTGAGATTTAATGAAAGATAAGGATGATAGAGAGAAAGAGGCTGCACCAGTTTTACGTGGTTTGGCAGCCTGCATCCACGAGCAAGAGAAACCAACGTTTTTTATTTTGATAATAATTTTGTCAATACAATCAGTCATGCCCTTATACATCAAGAGAGTATTAAGGAAGGGAGGAGAGCGTGAGGCACTTCCATAAATAAGTAGTACGTTGGTTTATGACCATTGCCCAATTTACTTGCTGAGTGGAGACCAATTATGTTAATTGATCTTTGAAGAAGGTTGCTGTTCTAACCTATATTGATTTGCAACAGTTTTCTCAACATGGGCACATCATTGGATAAAAGCTGGGAATGACCTGCCCCAAGGCCTCGACATCTGGCCGGCACCTGACCCCCGAAACCCGAGCTTGGGCCCGACTCAATGCCCAAAACCCGACGTTGGGTTCGACCCGATTAAAAATATATATATTTTAAATATAAAATTAAACTTTTTTAAATACAAACACTTTTTAATAATATATGTATATTATTATAAATAAAATAATATAAAAATTATCAGGCGAATCGGGCCCATAGGCCGACCTGGCTGGTCTTTCAGGCCCGGTATCAAGCCAAGTACCGGGTACCCGGGCCCGATGCCCAGGCTTCCCTGTCCTTGCACTTCTAAAACATCGGCAGGTGATCTGAGGCTACTGGCAACGACCATTAGCCTAGCCAATAGTTT
Source organism: Nymphaea colorata (assembly GCF_008831285.2). Taxonomy (NCBI): domain Eukaryota; kingdom Viridiplantae; phylum Streptophyta; class Magnoliopsida; order Nymphaeales; family Nymphaeaceae; genus Nymphaea; species Nymphaea colorata. The sequence continues at coordinate 32,294 of NW_022204762.1, read as the reverse complement.
TTTGCTACACTACAAAGGACAAGGGCGAGTCTTGGTTTTTGCGAGGGGATGAGTATTGGCAATGGAAATAGGTTATTGGTCGTTGCCAATAGCTTGTTTGTTGTTGTGGTTGTATTTGTTCACTAGGGATCTGATCTTGTGGGCTGGTGTGGCTAATTGCCCACACCAACTATAATGTTTTTTTTTACAATCAAGAATATAATTTAGTGAAGATCGTATGACCCTTGAACAGAACGTTTTTTGTTATTTGTGCCCTCTTGATGTTTACATACTAAATAAATATATAATTTACATACATAACAGCTGGTGCAACACATTTTCTATGTAGTAAACAAATGACAACGAGGATACATAACAATGAATTTTAATTATATAAAAGAAACGAGTGCAATAGGTTCTTGAGATACTGGCTTTTCATTTTTCAGTTCTACTTTCTCACCTTCTTTTCGTTCCTTCATAACTGTCTTCTGCTTTAAAGATTAGTGGGATCTTAAGGAGAGAAAATAACCCTGAAAAACCAGTCTAAAAATGAAGCAGATTATATTTATATATATATATATATATATATATATATATATATAGAGAGAGAGAGAGAGAGAGAGAGAGAGAAATGTCATTAGGACAGACAGAACAAACAGGAAAAACATAAGAAAGACAAATGTTAGACAAAAGGGGCATCGTGTTTTGTCTTATGACCATCAAAATTCTGGACAAAGAACACCATAGTCCATAAGAACAGGACACTGGTATACAGGACGTCCAGTCCATTCTATCATATAGGACGACAATCAAACAACCTCTAAGGAATTGTTTGACGAATGGGATGCTTTATGAATCAGCTCAAACTTTGGAATAGATTTATGAAACACTCACAAAATGTATCAACTGCCAAACGACCACTAAAGAATATGTTAAAATGAATATGTTAAAATGTCTATGCTTCTTACCAGTTTGTCATTGGAAGCGTTCAAAACAAAAATATTGAAATGTTATCACTTTAACATTGCTTGGATTGCAGAAAACGGTGCAGCAACACAAAAATATGCTTGCAATCCCCTATAAACGATGCCCGAACAGCTTACATGACTAGCTACTGTCCTCAGCCACTATGAGTCTTTCCCTGGCAAAGTGTTGCAATGTTAGTGTCTAGAAATCAGTGATATAGACAATGGATTAATTACTGTCAATGTATATTTAATAACCTATTTTATATCTCAATAAAACGAGGGGATCCCTCTGTTGTTTCCCAGTGAAAAATTACCTATTTGATGTCACGAGCAGTGGCACACCAATTACATTATTATACTTGAATATATGTTAGTTACTCGAATAGTGTATATGTTAAACTTAGAACACAATAACTCTTTAATTTGAAATGAACTTTAGGTACATGTTGGCTCGAGAGTCTATGCTTAAACCCTTGAAAGTAAGCTGTTATGGTGTTGTGCCAAATGTTTTGCCAAATGTTCATGTTGCCAAGCCACCCTTAAAAGTGTAGAGGAAATGATGGATGCTTAACAGTCTAATGGACGACGAGTGAGTGCAGACCATTTGCTCTGGACATCTTCCCCAATGAAAAGAATGCTAGGAGTTAGGCTGGCTACATTTAACACGAAATAATTCAATAAGATATGCAGAAAAGAAACAAGGATGGTTAGGGAAAAGAATGCTAGCAGTTAGGCTGGTTACCTTTAACATGAAATTATTCAATACGGTATGCATAGAATGCAATGACCAGAACATAAAACACAAGAAATTCTTTTTTATGCGAAATTATCAAACATGCTCCATGTTTTACCATCCCAAAAGCTTATGCTTCCAAGCCCAGAGAACTCTGCCACCTGCCACCTACTTCTCTGCATTTGAATAGGAAAACCAATTTCTCATTGTAATGAAGCACATAATCATACCCTTTATTCTGTCAAATACATCATCAATGCAACATAGTTCAGCAAAAAACTCTAAAAAACTCACAGAAGAAAAAGGAGCTATGCCACAAAGCAGCAGAGAGAAAGAGAGGGAGATCGAGAAGACCTGTAAACCTTGTGGAAGGGGAAAGGAGGAGGTATCAAACAGTCCCTCAAGAGCAGTGAATATGAGCATTGATGGTGAGAAAGAAGCAGCAGTGATTTATGGCGTGTTTCATTCGGGCAAATCAGTTGGGAGGAGGAAGAAGAAGAACAACGACAAGGAGAAGAACAAAGGAAGGCCGAAGGGGTACCTGGCGTGAAGGTGGGAGCAGGAGCTGCAGCAAGAGCAAGAGGGACAATTGATGCATCTGAGGCGCAGCAGCAAGAGAAGGGGAAAGGCGACGGATGTGTCTGAGGCAGCAGCGGCGAGAGAAGGCAGCAACAGTGATTTCTGGGAGGTTTTATTTGGGAAAAATCAGTTGGGAGGAGGAGGAAGAAGAAGAACAACAAGGAGAAGAAGAAAGGAAGGCCGAAGGGGTACCTGGCATGAAGGGGTACCTGGCGTGAAGCGGGAGCAGGAGCTGCAGCAAGAGCGAGAGGGACGATGGATGCGTCTGAGGCAGCAGCAGTGAGAGGGTGAAAGGTAATGGATGCGTCTGAGGCAGCAGCCGGCAAGAGAAGGCAGCAGCAGCGGAAGAGAGACAGCAGTTGGAAGACAGCAAGTGCCCTCAAGGTCTGGTCGTCTGGCTGTTAATTGTTGGACATTTGGCTCCACTTGCTTGCATGACACAGCGGTGGGCTTGGGAGTAAGGGGAAAGAGTAGCTTCAGCTTTCACTTGGATCGTGGGATGACCTCCTACTCATCTAAATTAGAGTATTATATACGTTATCATCTTATTTTCTAGGAAATGGGTTTAGATGGGCATATGACCACATGCAAGGCACTTGAGAAACATCAAGTGATAATGAGTAGGAAATGGGTTTAGACGGCCATATATGCGTCAAGAAGGATGGCTGGACCATTGATGGACCCAGCCCAGTTTCTTGGATTGCTTTTTTGACAGGTAACTACTGGTCGAACAGAATGAGCAACCACTCATTCCACAGTTTAGTTTTCTGAAGAAAAGACTAGTTCGCATGACCCGTTCGGCACTGTTTGACTGGAAGGTACACAAGTCAGTATTGACCGGCATGAGCCGATGTCATTGGACATTGGTACGAAGGCCGACGACATCGCCTAAAATAACTCATGGAACTGGGAATAACATTATTGGTAAATAGAACTTGCATGTTATACTTTCACGATCAGTCGATTTAGAATCCACAGTTCAAATTTTTTTTTGTGGCTTTTCTATTTATTTTTTAGATGTTTGTTTTATTAGATGATCACTTATTTTACATTTTTAGGATTTTTAAAATTTTTTCTATTTATCCCTTTTTTCTTATTTTTTCAAAGTCATTGTATTATTTCTTAAGAAAACCTCAATGTTTAAAACGTGAAGACGTTTAATCTTTTTTCTATGATCGAAACTATTATAAAGAACAATGAAGAAACGAAAACACAAGCAGGACAAAGCATGTCCCACGCTATTGTGGATAACCTAGCCCCTAAGTCACCCGCACCGGAGTTGCATAGAATCGGGTGGTACCGGACATGGGTGCAGGTCCGACTCACACTCGAGCCCAGTTAGAACGTCATATTATTATATTACTTATATAATATATGTTGTTATGATATTTTCCTATGCAATGCAATTATTCAAGTATGTTATATACATTAATAACTAAATTTTAATAATAATATATATATGCTTATTCTGTTATATATATAATAAATTATTAATAATAATAATAAAGTAACATCGCCACACTGTCACATCTAAATTTTTTAGGATGTGCCACTCCGGCACCCGCACCCACACCCTGCCCTCAGGTGACATAGCCTGGCGTGACATAATGACTATGAACTAGCAAGAAAAAGACTAAAAGCCCCTCCAATGAAAGGGAAAAAATGCCCAAAGGTCGACCCTTCTTTTAATGTTACTGTTCTGAGCATTTAACTCAAAAATTAGTTAGATTTATTAGATATTTTAAAAGGTGTTTCATGAATTTACCTTCTTTTTTGCAGCAGATTCACAAAACCCCAAGGACAAGTTCAAACATATAATTAGGAGAACAAGTCCAAGTTAGATTTATCCAACAAAGTTATGATTCATAGCCTGAGGGCAGGGCGAAGCCAGAATTTTTTTTTCTTTTTTTTTTATAGGGCAAAGTAATGACCATGGGGAGTTGACATAATGGGGTGGGGCTACTCCATATAACTGGACACAAGTGATGTAACTTCAATACTAGATTAACATTTCAAAGAGTGAGTTCTATGGGGCATATGCCCCTGGAGACTACACATCTCTTAGTGCTAGTGCTGGTGCATTTTTAGTATGATGTCATATAAAGATGACACCTTAACGCATAGAAAACAGTAGGTCTTGTATCCTAAGAGACGATAGGTTGGGTGAATGTTCCTCACGTTCACCACCTAAAAGCCATGTTTTTTGATTTTCTCAAGCTTGTTTGACGGGACAGAAAGTTGGTAAGATCTGAAACAGCTTATAAGCTGAGGGCGTGTCAATCTTTAACCATTTGCACAGCCTACTTATTTGGACCACTTAGAAGTTGCAATAGTGCAATGAATTGTAGGGATGTTGTCTGAATGGTTGGAGTGTCTCTTAGTAACTCTCCCCGTTCGAACACAGGACGTGTAAGTACTCTCATATATAAATTTGCGGATTTCATCTTCTGGATTTGGAAAGAAAATCCTCCACTTCTCACAATACATATAAAAGTCGCTAGTACTCACAATTCTGTCTCTAATAAGTAATCGTGACGGTCAAAGGTCCACCACCACAAGTTCCGTTGCCCAAACTGTTATGGATGAAACTGGCCATCGTGTATTAGTTGTGTTTTTTAAGACATTAGTTGCTAGCATAATGGCCACAGAATGTGCCTACACTTTATTATAACTTTTACGATGGAATTTTCCGTCGCTTTACATAATGTTTTATGTGACGGTCATATTTTTTGCTTAACTTATTAATGTCTTTTAACTTTGCAACTAACGGTGCTAACCCTCCACATACAATGATGGCTGTTTTAGCATGCACAGTGTAGTAGCTAGCGACATATTTTCGAACTCTGACACATGTTTCGAACTGATTTTGGGATCACTGTCGAATATGGCATCATGTGAATGTGGCTAAAATTCAGAACATATAGTACTTGCTTAATGTTTAATTCATTGATTAAAACTTTGTGCTATAAAGAAGGCATTAATTGAAGCGATGTTACTTTTATTGAAAAAAGAATATGATGCTTTTATATTTTGTATTTTTAAAAACATAATATTGTTCTTAACATGTTCCATAAGAGAATTTAAAAGCCTCAGTGCAGGTTACACAAAAGACTTTACCTTGAGGGGCATAGCGTAGCTTGTCAAAAAGTTACAAAGTCAAACAGAAACAGGGTTACTTCGATGAACATAGCGTAACTGGTCGAGTTGAGGGGCTGGTGAGAGTCAGGTCGAGTTGAGGGGCTTTGTGAGTGGTCATCTATAGACATTTATAAATTGTGTTATTTTGTAGGAACCTGGGGGCCATGAGGTTGGGAATATGCTCACCTTGAAAGCAAATGAGAAACATCAAATAAAGCAATGGTTGTCAGGACAAAGATATTTATCTAAAAATCAAGCAAAGGTTGAACCATCAAAGGACCCAGTTTAGTTTCTTGGATCTGCTGCTGTGTTAGTGTTTGACCGGTCAGGACAGGCCAAGCATGATGTCGGCAATCCCTCCAGTTTTCCAAAGAAAAAAGAACTTCTGGTCTTGACAGAGCGACATTATCTTCAACAGGTAGGCCTGCAGGACTCGTTTGGCTAAGTGAACATTTTATGATTGTGTCATGAATCCTTTCAAAAATTGGGATAGATTCATGGAGCACTATAATTAATAATTCTTGAATCAGACCCAATTTTTAGGGCAAATTCACGCAACACTCACAAAGTGTTCCTGCTGTTATACAAACCTTCATAAATATTTTAATTCTTTGGACTGAACATTTGTTTTGTGCACTAATGCCCAATATTCATATGACAGTTGCATGCAACAGTCCGGTTTGCGCCAGAAGTGTTGGTTAGAAGGCAATCAGTTCTTAGAGGTGATGTTAGCGACCATCAGTTTGTTTGATCGACTTTCAAAGGTGGCCATATATAATGAAAAAATCAGTTTTTCATAATGTGTTGGCTGCTAGAATGATATATATAGAGGGACAAAATTTTGATATAGAAAGCATATCTAGATGGGTGCTTTGTGATGTTACTTCATACGTAAGAAGGTGCGGTCCTTCCAGTTTTCACTTTTCACCTATTCAAATCAGACCTTAGGTATGCAATATCTTGGATCATATAGATATGTAGCCCTCGACATACTTCATGAAAAGGATCTAAGATGCCCACCTAAGCAAGAAATTAAGTTTAAGGTCTCTGAGAAAACTTGTTCCAATAGATGGATGAGAAATGCTAGTCCATCAATCGAGATCTAATTCCAGATTTTTTAGAGTGACATAGCATCTACATCATGACAATGATGGTAGACAAACTGCAGATTCTCCTAATCACCGCTCCCTTTTCTTCCATCCATTTGAGTCACAGCGGGATGTGAGATCAAGTTGCGTGCACATCCTTATGGACTCACAAGTATGCAGTTATCATACCAAAAAAGATGGGGTTTTAGGTATTTTCAATTTTCTAATGAAGTAATGTTGATTTTAGACTTTTTAACTTTTTCTTAACCTCTTTTTCACCCTTTTAAAATGTTTCCTTTTCATTATATACAGGGAAAAAAGAAGGGGTTTGGGGTACTTCTGAACTTTTTTATTGAAATGATGTCTATTTTAGACTTTTTAACTCTTTCATAACCTCTCTCTCTCTCTCTATATATATATATATACAATCTTCTTCTTTTTTCAAATATATTTTTTCTATAATACCATTCCTTGGACCGGACACTCTACTTCTCATTATGACTGTTACATTAATAGAAATATGTCGGTTTGGCCATTGTCCACCCGAACTCCAAACCTGGTTATGTGTAAAAAAATTTCTTGCGTTTGTATGGTTACGATGAAAAAAAATAGGAAGACAAAAGTGGAAGCAAAAAAATACAATAAAAGACATACCTTTTAAAAAATTGCTAAAATGTCCCCCTATTCTTGAGTATGTACGTTGGGTGCCCATATGGGGCACTCAACTCAATCTACCCGAACTCAGCTGAACGCTTGCCACTCACTGTCTCTTCATGAGTAACTGTCACCTCTCTCTCTCTCTCGATTTAGCCTAATTTGTTTTTTTTATTCAGAAACAGCTCTTAAGGATGGTGGAAAGATTAACGGAAGATGTGGACTATGAGAGAGAGACATGCATGGAATATTCTTGTGTCAGATTTCCATTGCATCCATGGGTCACATTTTTACTTGGAAACACAGTCACCAGTTTGTTACTTGTGGTGGTATCCTCCAACGCTTCATTGGGTGATTCCTGCCCCAACGCATCCCTAGACCTTCCAAGCAGGATTAAAGCTAAGAATTCACTGCCGACCTTTTCTTCGAATCTCTGAATTTGAACAAGGTGCTTGAGAATTACAGGCTAGCCTCCCTGGCCGTGAAACCTAAATAATTTGTATTTGTATCATTATAGAAAAAAAAAATCTTGGAAAGTTGAGAAGACGCATATATAACCTATGTATTATGCATAAACGTTCAGGTGGGGATCTGCCCATATAGAAAACATATAAATATTAAACATCAATCAAGAAGAAGTTTTACGGTGAGTCCGCCATTAAAGAGAACAACTGGACGATCGATGGATCGAGCCCAGTTTTGAGAAATCCAGGACTTGTCAAATACAATGAGCAGCCATTGACAACAGTTTTGTTCTTGGAAAAGGACCAATCTCATTGGTTCACAGTTTGAATGGGTCACCGCAAAACACAGTAACTTGTCAGTGGCAAAGCAAGATATTCGCTGCTGACAGAAGGCCCTTCAGAAAATCAGTGGCCGAGGGATGCCACATGTAATCAGCAAAATAGCTACAGAGCTTCGACAATGTAAACTAGTAATTTTTGTGTGCCTGTGTGGGCAATTGCCACACAAGTCCACACGTTCCTGCATGATTCTTGATAAATAGGAGTTGCCTATTGTGATACTTATCAGTCCTCCTTAATGATTCTTTAATTATTCATACTCTCACATTCTGTTTTTCTCGTGTAAAAGTTGGTTGGAGTAAGCCGCTTTCAATTGTATTGGGGCTTCGCTTGGGTTGATCCAAAGTGTTATACAAATCGGCCAATATTTATTTATTGTTTACTTAGAAGAAACTGTCTTTTCCATAAAACTACTAAGGCCATGCCCTTATGCTTTCAAGATTTTTTCCTGCTTCGAGGCTTAGGTGGACATACTGTACATCGTCAACTCCACTTGCCATGGTTTGCAATCCAGAGAAATAACACACTAGAATGTGACAGCGGCCACAAGATTCAAACCTCGAACTCCTTGGATATGAACTACTTGCCACCCAGTTGCCCTATGTGCCTTGAGGCAATAACCAATCTTTATTCAAGTGATTCTGAATGAAGCATGATATAGCCAATTCATCATCAATCGCCCATTTTAAAAGATGCAGAAGTGCTTTCGGGTTTCTTCCAGTTTCCACTTGATTTCACATTTCACTTAAAGAAATTTCCAAAATATTGACAAAGTAGCTCTCAGCCTCGATCTCACTCTCAAACTGCAGGCCCACATGGACCATCTAGAGTCTAGCATCCACAGTTTGCCATCGCCCATCGATGTTGAAGACTCAGGCAACCATCCATGGCGTCGTTGAGGAATCGATCAATGACATCACTGGAGTTGGCCAAAAAGGGCATCTGCAGTTTTTCCAATCCATCCCTCCTCTTTGGTTATGTCAACCTGCCGAACCTAGGGATGTCAGAGGGTTGGGTTAGGTCCGACCAAGCCTTCTGTTTTTTAACTTAAATTTTTTCATTCCAAAACAGACTGGTTACCTCAGGGGCTGTCTGACGACAGTAACACATTGTTATTAATGTCTCCTACTGTACATGCAACACTGTAACAAGTCTTCTATGAATCTGTCTTATTTGCTAGGACAGATTTATGGGGCAGCAACAATGTATTACTTTGCCAAACAACATCTTAAGAACCTACTTTTATGTTTGAAAGTCGACCAAAGGTTGAATGTTCTTGTTGGGTTTTTGGATCTAGATATTAACCAAATGTAAAATCACATACAAAACCAGAAGCAAAAAGTAGGTGGATATATGTGTCTATGTATATGTATGTATTGTGCTTTTGTGTACTGGATGCTCCAATTTTTTAAACCATTAAAAATTAGTCTTTAAATGGATTGTTAATTGTTGGTAAAAACACTAGGAACTGTTGCTATGTACATGTCGTAAACTATTGCTAGTCCTCATTTTTTACAGCCACCCAATAGAATGCATTGAGTGTGTAAATAAATGCATTGCTTAAGAAAATGCACTATGTGATCTACTGTGAGAGGTTGGAAGATTTCTCTATCCAGAGCTGGGTGGAGAAGTTCGAGGACATATATATATGATTTTTGACCAAATGTATAGCCTAAAAAAAACATCTGTGTGATCTTTGGTCAAATTTAGATTTGGGATTTGGTTCTTTTGCAAGACACAAACAATCAAAGATGCATAGATGACAATACGTGGGTTTTTTTGTTTTGAATAATTTTTCATAAGGAGTTTTGTTTTGTAAAGCACTTGTTGGAGTTCGATTGATTAAATACACGGCTGTCAATACACACTGGTCCCAACAAGGCCAAGGCAAAGTAGATTGGAATTTAAGGGCTTGAGCCACATCTAAATGTCATGGTGTTTTCTTTCAACTACACCATTTCGTTGTGGTGTATAAACACATGTCTGTTGATGAACAATGCTTTTTCATGAAAAAATCATTCGTCACCCTTAAAAAAATCGACTCCGTTATAAGTTTTAACAATTTTAACCTCAGAATTTATATTGCCTTTTCTATCATACAGATAAAATATTTTAATACATGAGTAGTTTCATGCTTAAATCACATCAAATAAACCCATACTGCTCTAGTATAGTCATCAAATAAGCCCACACTGCTCCAGAAAATAAGGCTTGGGAATATGGCCCCAAATATCACAATGCAACAAATCAAATGGATGATTTGAACAAGAGATACTTTATTAAAAGGTAATCTAGACTGTTTTGTTAGTTTGCATACGTCACAATAAAATGTTTACATTTTAATGCTAGATTATGGCTGAGAAAGTAGATAATTCATGGCTTGTGATGGATGCCCAAGTCTAAGATGCCATATATCTGTTCACTTGAGACTACAGTTCATTGCCTGCGGTTAATGTGAAAGATCAGAGATCTTACATACGAACAGGCCATCTCTCAAACTACCCAGTCCAATCATTGTCCTAGAATTCAGGTCCTGCAAGGAGCAACCATTGGAATCAAAGATGACTTGACATTTAGTAAGTGAAACAAGTTTACTTACTGATACAATTTGGAATGTAGTAACATTTTTTAGTATCAAAGAAAGTTGTAGAGAGGCTTCACCAATATGAGTAGCATGTACCATGGTTCCATTTGGTACTTTTATGGGATAAGGTGATTGTAAGACAATAACATTAGACAGAAAATTAAGGAACGATGACGTGTGGTTAGAGGCACCACTGTCAATGATCCATGTGCTTGATTGTGAATATATCATACCTGCAAAATGAGATTGACCATTGGGCAGCTGTGGCACAAGAGCAGTTCGATCTTTAAGAAGTTGTTTAACTTATTGTATTCATCCATGGTTAGAACATGAGCTTGATCCTTGCTTCGATTAGGCAAAACAATAGACACTGAAGCATTAAAATGTATTTTATCTCCATCTATGGCATTAGTACCACCAGCTCTTTGTTTTCCTCCTTTTAAGTTGGGAGGGCATCCATTTAGCTTGAAACATCTCCCCCTTGAGTGACCTACTGTGTGGCAGTGACTACAATATAAAGAAAAAGAGAGGAAAGGCAAGAAGAAAGGAGACAAAGTTTGACGTGGTTCAGTTCAGGAGAACCTTCGTCCACACTAGGAAAGGCTTTCTTGCCGTTTTTCACACTATTCATCCTATGTACATCAATATATTATATAGGGCAGCATGAAGCAGCATAAATCACCCTGTAACCGATGAGAGATTTTTGGATATAATGATTTCATTGGTTTCTTTATTTCCCTCTAACGTTTCAATTTGAGAGACGTGAGCCAATTCAACATCATTATGATCTTTCTTTTTCTCTTTTCTTCTTAACGTTTCATCAGGATCATTTTCTTTTTCTCCTTGACTTTTAGTGTAAGAAACGTGGACCAGATCAGGAACATTATGGCTCACGCATGATAATCGATTGTTTGAATTTGATTTATACCTTCCATTTGTTGGGGCCATTACTGATTGACATTGCATAGGAAGATTCGTTTGATGCTGAGTGTGACGTTGCAGTTTCCATTTTCTGTTGTCATTTTGGTGAGACATTGTAGTTGTGTTGGGTGTTTCAGCATTTGAGTGAAAACTTCCATTTGTTCCTTGCAGCTGTCGATGCCATAGCTGGATGTTGCAGTTGATTTGGGCATTACATTATTTGTTTGAAAACTTCCTTGTTGGCTCGATTTGTCAAAATTGTCGTGAGCCAGATTTGAATAGTTTTCTTTAATATGCCCCATAAATGGGAATGACAGATGACTTTGAGTTTGTCTTGTAAGTCAAAAAATTGATCTTTCCTCAAGGCTTTGGTGCATATGTCTACAATTTGGCCAGAAGAATTGACGTATCTAGTGGTCAGGCGCCTTGAACTGGTCATTTCGCGCACATAATGATAATCAATCTGAATATGTTTTGACTGATTGTGGAAAACTGGATTTTTGGTTAAATAAAGTGTGTTGATATTATCACAATGAAGAATAGGTGCTTTCGTAATTGTAATGCCAATATCTCGAAGGTTTTGAAGGAGCCAAGTCAATTCTACAGCTGTTGATGCCATGGAGCAATATTCAGCCTCCGCGCTGGATCGAGCGACGGTGGATTGCTTTTCTGCACTCCAGGAAATACAGTTAGCTCCTAGGAAAGTACAGTACCCTATCATGGATCTTCTGGTGAGATGGCATCCAGCCCAATCCGCATCTGAGAGGGCATATAGATCCATGGTGCTTTGAGAGAGGATATGAATGCCATAGTTGGTAGTTCCTTTGATATATCAGAGAATACGCTTGGCAATTTGAAAGTGAGCTTGAGTTGGATTTTGCATAAATTGGCTGATAAAATTCACTGAAAAAGTTATCTCTGGTCGAGTGATTGTCAAGTATTGTAATGCTCAAACTATATCATAATAAAGAGTTGGATATGAAAAAGGTGAAGTATCTAGAAGAGCTAGCTTGGCTGCCATAAGGGTGTTCATAGGTTTGCAATCAAGCATTTGAGCTCTTTCCAAAATGTCCTAAGCATATTTCGTTTGAGTGAGAAACAGACCATCGTAGGTATGCAAGGCTTCGATCCAAAGAAAATAACTTAGTTGCCCCGTATCTTTCACTAGAAATTTGACTTCAAGCTTGGAGATAAAATTCTGAATTCAGTTAGAAGAGCTGCCTGTAAGAACCATATTGTCGACGTAAATTTAAATAATAAGACAATGGCCATTTTCATGAAATGTGGACATGGATGGATCTGAATAGCTGCTCTGAAAACTGTAAGTGAAAAGAAAATCACTTAGCCATTGAAACCAAGCTCTAGACACTTTCTTTAGCCATATAGTGCCTTCCGAAGATGACAAACATGATGCAGTAGAAGAGGATCTGCAAACCTCGGTGGTTGTGACATATAGACCGTTTCATAAAGCGATCCATGTAGGAAGGCATTTTTTAGATATAATTGTTTGATGTTCCATTTGAAGATGGTAGCAATAGAAAGTACAAGTCATATAGTAGTTGGTCGAATGATGGGAGAGAAAGTCTCTCGGTAATCGATCCCTTCTACTTGAGTGAAACCCCAAGCAACTAGGCATGCCTTTAAACGATCAAGACTTCCATATGCTTTGGGTTTGGATTTGAAAACCCATTTTGATCCAACGACGTTCATGTAAGGTTCTCTTGGAACTAAATCCCATATATTATTAGATCTTAATGCAGTCATTTATTCTTCCGTGGCCGCTCTTCACCCATCATGCTTTAGAGCTTGTTGAACTGTATTGGGCTCTTTGGGAATACTGGAATAGATGGTATGAATGTTGGCATACTTAGGATTAGGTTTGTGAATGCCTACCATAGCTGTAGTTAACATCGTTCGGTTTCCTAGAGACATTGATCTAGCCATAGATCTTGTTACTATGGTTCAAGTTCCCATAGAGGTTGATTCAAGACTGGTGTCACTTGTAGTTTCTGAACTATGTAAGCTTGGTGGAGAGTTTGGTGTTGGATCAGGTGGATCGGCTGGATGAATATTTGTATCGAGAGATCTATCTTGTGGCATGCTTTATTGGAGATCATCATAGACATTTAGACATGGATCTGGTGTAGGGCTAGAACCAGATTAGGGGTGATCGGAAGTTGGCATGGTTCTATCGCTTGAAGTCTCGATATCAACAAAGGATAAAAAATCACTATCCGTGACATCGTCTGTATAGAGAGAAGACAGATTTTTGAAAGGGAATGGGTTTTCATCAAAGAGGACATGCCTGGATATGTATACGTCTGGAATTTGGTTTGAAACATTTGCAACCATTATGAAATGTGTTATATCCAATAAATATACATGGAACAGATTTAGGGTCAAATTTGTTTTGAACATATCCTCTCAAATAAGGGAAGCACCTGCTGCCACAGATATGCATGCTGGAATAATCAGGAATCCTTTTAAACAATATAGAGGAAGGTGACTGCATAGACAATGTTGAGGTGGGAAGCCTGTTCATAAGAAAAACAGCTGCTGAGAAGGCATCAATCCAAAATCTCTTTGGTGCATTTGAATGAAAGAGCAACGTTAGACCCGATTCAGTGATGGAGCGATGCTTGCATTCTGCTTTGACATTTTGCTCGGGTGTCTTGGGGCAGGAATACTGCCGTTTAATTTGAAGGTTGTCGAGATATAATATGAAGCAGGAGCTTGTATATTCACCACCTCCATCACTTTGGAAAATTTTTATTTTACTGTCAAATTGCTGCTCAACCATTTTGTGAAAATGAACAAAGGCATAAAAAAAATCAGATTTGTGTCTTAGAGGGTAAAACCATGTGAAATGGCTATTGCCATTGACAATTATAGCATGAAACCGATATTGTTCTCGAGATATAACTGGTGCCAGTCCCCAAAGATCACTGTGAATTTTTTTTCAGTGGGAAAGAAACAATATTGTCTTTTTCAGTAAAAGGCAATTTGCAAGTTTTTTCCATTTGGCAACTAGCACAAACCGAGAGAGAAATATTAGGTAAAACATCAATATATTCCTGGTTTTTAAAAAAAGGGAGAACAACAAATTGAGGATGTCCCAAACATGCATGCCAAAACTCTTCCGTCACTTGTGGGAAATGTGATGAAAAGAAAATCTTATAATTTCTGTGATTGTTCACTACATAGAGTCTGCCTTGTTCACTCCCTATTGCCATTACTCTGCCCGTCCTTCTGTCCTTTAGGGTGCATCAACCAGAGGTGAATTCGAAATCGTATGGAAAATCATTAGTCAATTTGCTAACATAAATGAGGTCTTTAGTGAGGCATGGAACATAGAGAACATCGTTAATAGAAAGATTTGGAGAAATATCAGCCTGTCCAATGTGTGTGATTGCAATCGTTGCCCTTTTCCAACAACAGCTGTATCGGAGCCAAAATAAGGAGAGATGTTCTTAAGTTTACATGTGTCTCTTGTCATATGCATTGTAGCTCCAGTATCAACTAGCCAGCCGAAATCTTGCGGATCATTAATTGTGAGAGCTGCGAGGGCTTGAATGGCATCTTCCACTTGGAAGGAATGATTGAACCGATTGTAACATTTAATCACAGAGTAATTCTTTTTATTTCAAATTTGACATATGATACCTTTGGAAGAATTGGAGGAGTTGGCTGCGCCATTGCATTTTGGCGGTTGAGGAAGATTTGCATTGTATCCTGTTTGAGAAGGATTTGAATTGTATCCTCCTCCATGAGAGGGATTAAAGGTGTACCCCCCTCCACGTCCTCCTCTATAGTATCGTCCTCACCCTCGAGAGACATGGTAAGTGCCCCGAGACCCGTTTTGCCCTTCACGTTGAGCATAGAAGGCAACTTGAGGTGAGGTATCGGAATTGAGAAATTTGTTTCTCACTTCTAGACTTTGCAACAGAGAGACCAATTCTTCACAAGAAGGTACTGGTGGCTTGAGCATAGCCATAACGAAAGGCTCATAGGCTTTCCATAACCGTTGGAGAAGCCAGAAGGCTTTCTCTTTGTATCCAATAGTTTTTCCAATAGTAGCCAAGCCGTCACATTTGGCTTTGAACTTGGCGACATATACTTCAAGGGCATTGTTACCCTTTTTACATGTTGTAAGCATGTGTGTGAGATGAAATCCCCGTTCTTGGGATTGCTGGGTGAAAGCATCAACATGAATGGGCCAAATCTCTTGAGAAGAGTTAAATCCAACAACTAAACCAAGGACATTTTCAGACAACGTACCAGTAATCCATCCCTTTATAAGGCGAAGGGATCAATGCCAAGATTCAAACTTGGGATTGGAGGTCAACTGTCGTGGATCAGCAGGACCAAGGAGGGTGCTTCTCCTTTTAGTGTTTGAACAAGGGTGTGGCACAGAGTGTATTGTTTCCTGCCTTCTTCGAGGCACATGCCTTCCTTTTGGAGTGTGTTGTTTCCTGCCTTCACCAGGGCACGTGCCTCCTTTTTTGTCTAAGGAAGGCCATGCTCTTTCCAGCCTTCACCGAGGAGCATGCTGTTGACTTCTTTTTTGGTCTCTCAACAAGGGAAGGTCACGCTGTTTACAGCCTTCACCAAGGGGCGCACTGTTTCCTTTTGTGTTCACCTGTTCACCAAGGAGCATGCTAACAAGGGAGTGCCACTGAGGCCTATCTGCCCCTTCAGTCACCCGATCCGCCTCCTCAGTCACCTTTTTTGTTTATCAGACTCAAATCGTATTGACTGTGCTCGTCGACTGTTGATTGAATGAGGGAGAAATTTCTAGTATAATATGGCTGCATTGTCCTCTTCTAACGCTCCTCGCACTCCTACTCCACCAGGTACATAATGGAATACTTTCTCAAGTTTGGTTTCAGTCAAGCTTGATCGATCAAATTATCTTCTCTAGCGTTCTCAAATTGAAAGTGTTATGAAAAGTCAAAATTTGATCAAGTATGTTAATGGAAAATGTTCTGCTCCACCTGAATTTCTTGATGAACCACACACACAAGAAAATACTGCTTATGATTTATGGTATCGTTAAGACCAACTTGCACTAAGTTGGATCAAAGTCACTGTTACTCAACCAGTCATGTCACAACTGGTTCATGTTGGCACGGCTATAGATGCTTGGTGCATCCTTGAAAAACAGTATGCCTCACAAAATAATCTTCGTATTATTCAGCTGAAAAGAGAATTACAAAACATAAAAAAGGGAGGAATGTCTATGACTGAATACCTTCAACATATTAGTTTCTTACATGATTCTCTTAACAGAGTGCAGGACTTTGTCTCAGATACAGACCTTGTTCTCTATACCTTCAATGGACTGAATTCTGAATATGAATCTTTTATTACCATGGTTACTGTATTCAAAGATCTGCCTTCATGGTCTGAATTATATGATACGTTAATTACTCAAGAGCGATGAGTTGGAATGCTTTCTTCATCCCAGATGACTCAGGTTGAAGCCACTGCCTCTACAGAATATATATATATGTATATATATAATCAATCTTCTTAGTCATCTTTTTCTTACAAGATATATCTTATCTATATATCTTATCTATATAGAGTACCTTATTTTTGCTATGACTGTTTTATTGACACAAATCTGTTCGTGTTGGCCCATGTCCAACCGAACCGAGCTGAATGCTCTCCACTCATTGCACTCATCATGAGCAAATGTCATCACCCTATTTCTCTCTCTCTCTCTCTGATTTGGCCTGATTTGTTTTTTTTTTTCTGAAACAGCTCTTAAGGTGGAAAGACTAACGGAAGATGTAGACTGTGAAAGAGTCATGCATGGAATATTCTTCTGTCAGATTTTTCTTTCTTTGACAAGTAGCCTAAACCAGTGTTGTTAGAGGTGCACACCTGCAGTAGGAGGTCTCTATGCATCCCCTGGAAGAACGCCTCAAAAAATCTGAGTGATGCATCATTGACCTAATTAAGGTGTGTGGCATGACGACCTAATTAGGGTGTGCGGCATATATATATATATATATATGCGTGTATATTGAAATCGGACAGCTATTTTTGTGCTCAAATGGTTATTTTGTATCATTAAAAACAGTTGTAAAAGTTGTATTCCATTATTTAAAACCATGGTCAGGCAACTGATCGTTGCAAATGCATCTTTTGATGGATTCGAGGTGACAATCACCTAGAAGACGTTGCTAGGTTATTGCATTTGAGAACTCATGGAAAACTTGTGCCGGGGACATCCAGCTACAGCTTGATAGGGAAGAGCAGCGACCTTTTAGGGTTGACAGATTTGGAGTTTAAGAAAGCTGTGGCATATAGAGAAAAGTCGACGTCATTAATTGTTTTAGAGCTACAAAATAAATGGAGACATGCAAAACATTATGTAACTTCACAAGAAACGGACCAAGTATTGAGGTCTTTTCATGTATGACTATCAAAGCTAGTGCTATCTGGATGATAAAATCATAAAATAGGTTGATTCAATCCAATTTTCACGTAAAATGAAAAAAAAATGTAAAATAGATGACAAGAAGACACCAAAGTACAAATTAAGAACAGCAAAGAAACAACAATACATTCTTTGTCTTTCTCCTGGCCTTGCTTGTCTTCAATTTTGTTGGCCCGAGAGAATTTGATTGTTGTTGGTGGTGGCCTTGTTTGTCTTCGATTTAGTTGATGTAGTAGAGCCCATGTATCTCTTTCGTATCCATCACCAAATCCTCCTTTGGGATTTCTGAAGAAAATAACGTGGCAATCAAGATATTTTGGTTAGTTTGCTAACCGATGGCTATTAGGAAATTTCTGTAACATAGAGCTGTGCTAGATTTGTCAACAAGAGGAAAATGTCTAATTCCTTTAAACTGAAGTTGTTGATCCATGTGCCATCTGTATTTGAAGTTGGCATACATGGTTTTGTATTTTCTGGTGGAAGATTTGGATCATTCCCAATTAAGTCTTCTATCCTAAAGCTCGTTTCGTTTTCCACCACTTATTGCAAACCCTAAGAATGGAGCTTTTAGCTATCCTGAAGGATTTCTCACTGTCGGATTGGTTCCTCTCTTCTTCTCTGCTGCTTCTATTTTCTTTTGTTTCGTCCTTTTTTTTAAGTTGTACTGTGGCATCCATTACTCTTTGGATGTTTTTAGTTTCATTTAATACAAACTCTCTCTCTCTCTCTCTCTCTCTCTCTCTCTCTCTCTCTCTCTCTCTCTCTTCTGAGTGCATGTGCATATATATGTATATATAAATAACATACCACTTAGGTAAGGGACAGAAGCCGGGCCTATTAAAATTCTTTTTCTTTATAATTTAGCACTATCTTAAAATATATTTGGTGATAAACACACATTAAGTTAGTTATTTTTTATTTTATTAATATACCATAATAATTAGAAAAGGAATGGCACTTATAACATCAAAATTTTAGTAGTAGAAAAAATACTTTTTTTATAAAAGTAATTTGAACTTAAACATTGTTTAGATTAAATTAGTGTTTATGATGAAGACATTAGGAAATTCATATTTTGTTCAGAACACTTTTTAACACAAATATAATAGGTCTGTTGGTTTTTGTTTGTGATCGAGGTAGTGTGTGTGTGTGTGTGTATATATATATAATGTAAGAGGTCTGTTGGTTTTTGTTTATGATCCAAGTAGGGTGTGTATGTGTGTGTATATATATATATACATATATATATACATATATATATATATATATATATACATATATATATATATATATATATACATATATATATATATATATATACATATATATATATATATATATTGTAAGAGAACTGTTGGTTTTTCTTTGTGATCGAAGTAGTGTATGTGTGTGTGTGTGTGTGTATATATATATATTGAAAGGTGAACTGACTTTTTAGAGTAATTCAGCCATCTAATCGTGGTTGTCCAATCTAACTTGATAGATAGTTAGGAGAAAAATAAAGAGAAAGAAGTGATGTATTTTCACTTTTGTTGGTTTTTGTTTGTGATCCAAGTAGGGTGTGTGTGTGTGTGTGTGTGTGTGTGTGTGTGTGTGTATATTGTAAGAGGTCTGTTGGTTTTTGTTTGTGATCGAAGTAATGTGTGTGTGTGTATATACTTATATATATATATTGAATGGTGAACAGACTTTTTAGAGTTATTAAGCCTTCTAATCAGGGTTGTCCGATCTAACTTGATAGATAGTTAGGAGAAAAATAAAGAGAAAAAAGTGATATGTATTTTCATTATCTATTATTAGTTATATACACACACACATAATATATATATATATAAATTTCAATGACAGTGCTGTCTCTTTTATAACAAAAAATATTAAGAAAAGTCTTATCAATGTAAATTATTTGTTTCTATTCAACAGGGTGGTCCCCCTCTTTTTTGACTTCTCGACCACTAAAAGTGAAGTGTGGTCAAAGAAGGAAATAATGTGACAGCTCCATGCATTTTGAGTTCTTATGCACGTCTAGAGAGAGGGGGAGAGAGAGAGGGGGAGGAGAGAGAGCAAACAGAAAGATGGAATTCCTTCCGGCATTAGCTAGTGACGATCGGCAACCATGAACATTCATGAGGACCGTGGTGTAGGTACTGTGAATAGCTTTAAAATAGGGAAGGGAAGCTGGTCGATCAAGGCGTCTTTCGGATGTGGTTTGATTAGCATATGTGTTTTCTATATGCTTTTGTGGTGATGCTGCTTTGTGTTGAAGTCGGTGATATACGTGAGAGACTTCCTTCATAAAAAAGGACGAAAAGTTGCGGAAACTTGTTCTTCTGCTTGAAGATTCATATTTAGCACATGTTGAATCATATAAATTAGACTGTCAATTGCTTCTGATGTAACAGATTTGGATTTTTCATGTTGCCATGGTATTCATAATTCCTGTCTTTGATAGCCACCATATTGCCATGGGAAGCACAATCTACCAACTTCACATAAGTATTTTGATTCGAGCCTTTCTATTCCACCTCTAAGTCTGCGTCTTTCCCACCAAGACAGGAACTTTAATATCAACGATGTCATATCATGTAAATTAATGGTTTCTATTCAACAGGGTCGTTCCTCTCTTTTTTTACTTGTCTACCACTGAAAGTGAGCGGGTGAGGTCCATCGAGGCCGTGTTGAGCCAAGCCCGGGTCAAGAGGGAGGAGTGGGAGGCGTAGAGCAGCAAGTGCAGTCCGAGAAGGAGTATAGTGATCAGCTTGGAGTTGAAGCAGAGGGAGGAGCGGGAGGAAATGCGACGACTCTAAGCGAGGCTCTTCAAGACCAAGGCCAGGGGGGTCAAGTCCAAATCCGGTCTAGTCCAGCCTAGGTCTTTGTTAAACCCATTCACTTAGGGTCAGCCTAGGGCAAGCCTAGGCAAATCTAGGTCTGAACCGAAGCCCACAACGCGCGGGCTAAGGGAGGACCCGGTTTAGGATTGAGACTCTAGGTCTCACGTTTGACTTCATGCGCTTTTCTTTAGAATAAGTAACAGCTCCATGCCCTTTGATTTCTCTTGCATGAAGAGAGCGAGAGAGAGAGTGAGAGATGGGAATTACATGTTTTGTTCTTATTTTAAATAGTAGTCTGTGGTGGCGAGTGGAAAAGAGAGATGAGTCCGACAAATTCTAAGATCTATTTTAGCAAAAGAACTGAAGTATGCAACTTTAGTTTGAAAGCAGAGAGTGCTTCAGGACATAGTGGATCCTTCAGGTCCCTTTTTCAACAGTACCGAGGAGTAACCAGTCATTACAAAAACAAGATGGTTGAAGTTTTCTTGGGAATAAGATGAATGGTGAAGAAGTTTAACAACACTGTGATTATTCTGATTCTCAAGATACAAGGAGCTATAAGTGTACACCAGTACAACCTATTTCTTCATGTAACTTCTTATATAAGGTCATTTCAAACGTGCTGGCTCTTAGAGAGACTTTGGGCAACACAATCCCAATTGTTAAATAATTTTTTCGTTGACCTATTATAGCACCTGTTTGGATGGAGAGAAAGTAGGATAAAAGGAAAAGAATGGAAAGGGAAAGAAAGGATTTGGGAAGAAAAGGAGAAGAAAGAAAATAGAATGAAACAAATTGTTATAAAAGCTTGTTTGAATGGAAAGAAAAAGAATTGTTCAAACTATGTTTGTTTGGACTACATAAAGGAAAAGAAAGACATAATTTAAGTTGGTTTACAAAAATACCCCAAAGACTCTAGAACTTATTATGCAAGTGAAATATTTTTGATTCAGTTATACGGCTGGATTCAAAGGGGGACATGTCAATCTTTAAAAACCTATTTTATATGTAGCATAATGTTTATATATATATATATATATATATATATATATATATATAGATATATATATATATATATATATAGATATATATATATATATGTTTGTTTTCCTTATATAAATTTTAAGTAATTTATCACCTTAAAATCATCAATGAAAGATAAACTTTAGCAATAGAGGACTTACGAATGCAAAAGGCCAAGCAAACCAAATATGTTTATGACCTCTGGGTTTATCTATGCAACCATTAACATGTGTGAAGGCCTTCATTCAAGAAATCCATTTATTTCTTGCTTCATATTAATAGGGATCCTTACATAACTTGATAAGATATAATAATGGTTTCCATAAATTATTTCTTGCCATTCATACTTGCATCTCATCAATCAGTTCGTGTTGTCCCATGTGCACCTGAACTCTAAGCCTGGTTATATATGTGTCATACTAATGCAAAAAATTTTTGTGCACTGGTTATGATGAAAATAGTCCCAACTCACACCGAAAAAAAAAATTGGGAAGACAAAAGTGGAAGTCAAAAAAAAAAAAAACTATAAAGGACATACCTTTTGAAAATTACTAAAATGTCCCCTTACTATTGGGTATGTACGTTGGGTACCCTTAACCGGGCACTCAACTCAATCTACCCAAACTCAGCTGAATGCTCTCCACTCACTGGCTCTTCATGAGCAACTATCACCACCATTTCTCTCTCTCTCTCTCTTTCTGATTCAGCCTGATTTGTTTCTTTATTCTAAAACAGCTCTTAAGGACGGTGGAAAGATTAACGGATCATGTGGGCTATTAGAGAGAGAGGCATGCACGGAATATTCTTGTGTCAGATTTCCATTGCAACCATGGGTCACATTTTTCTTTCTTTGACAAGTAGCCTAAACCATTGCATCCGGCGTTGTTACCCAACCTGAGGTCTGTGTGCATGACCTAGAAGAACGCCTCAGTAGGAACCATATAAATATTAAACATCAATCAAGAAGAAGTTGCATGGTGGGTCCGGCCATCTGAAGAGCACGGCTGGACCGTCGATGGATCGAGCCCAGTTTCTTGGACTGGCGTGCCCTGATTGCATTTTGAGAAATCCAGGACTTGTCAAACATGATGAGCAGCCATTGACTCCACAGTTTTTCCAAAGGAAAAGAACCGACCTCATCGGTTCACAGCAAAACACAGTTACTCGTCGATGGCGAAGCTAGATATTCAGTGCTGACAGGCAGGCCCTTCAGAAAATTAGTGGCCGAGAGATGCCTTATGCTAATCAGCGAAATAGCTACGGAGCTTTAGCAAGAAAATTCGTAATTTTTGTGTGCCTGTGTGGGCAATTGCCCAGACAAGCCCACATGTTCCTAGATCATTCTTGATAAATAGGAGTTGCCTATTGTGATACCTATCAATCCAACTTAATGGTACTTTAATTCTTCATACTCTCACATTCTGTTTTTCTCTTGTAAAAGTTGGTTGGAATCAGCCGATTTGAATTGTAGGGGCTTGGCTTGGGATGATCCAAAGTGTTATACAAATCGGCTAATATTTATTTATGTTTACTTAGAAGAAACTATCGGCTAATATTTATTTATGTTTACTTAGAAGAAACTATCTTCTTCATAAAACCACCAAGGTGGACGTACTGTACATTGTTCAACTCGAATGTTGTTCTTGCCATGGTTTGCAGACAAGAGAAATAACACATTAGAATGTGACAGTGGCCACAAGATTCAAACCTTGAATTCCTTGGATATGAACTGCCTTGCAGCCCAGTTGCCCTATGTGCCTTGAGGCAATCAGCCAGTCTTTATTCAAGTGATTCGCAATGAAGCATGATTTAGCCAATTCATCGCCAATCGCCCATTTTAAAAGACGCAGGTGTGCTTGCGGGTTCCTTTAAGTTTGCACTTGATTTTGCATTTCATGGAGAGAAATTTCCACAATATTGACAAAGTAGCTCCCATCTTGATCTCACTCTCAAACTGTGGGCCCACACGCACCATCTACAGTCCAGCATCAGCAGTTTGGCATTGTTGAGGAATCGATCAATGACATCATTGGAGTTGGTCAAAGAGGGCATCTGCAGTTTAACCCAACCTGGGGACGTCAAAGGGTTGGGTTAGGTCCAAGGCTTGACAATGCCTTGCTTAAGCTGACCCAAAGCCTTTATGGCAGTCCAAGCCTGTTCTGTTTAGTTATTGGGCCAGGGCCTGGCCATCAACTTCATGTTTATCTTGTACTCAACCTGATATCTATCCTTATTTGAAACTCTTCAGTTTTCATTTTTTAATTTTTTGAAACCATTAGGAATATGTCAAGAGTTTGTATGGGAGTCGAATGCTGGCATTATGCCAAAGAATGTGGGAAAAAGAAGTATAAAGGTATGTATTTGGGCCAAGTCGAGCCCCCAATGCCTGACCCAGGCAAGCTATCCCAACGTGTTTTTTTATCTGGCAAGTAGGTCAAATGGTCCCATTTGTCCATCTGGTGCCTGGCCCAGTGCCTACCCTTAGAGTCAGTCATAGTGTTTTGGCAGCATATATACAGGACGTTTGCTACGAAGTTCCCACTGATCTTGTGTGTGTGAGAGGTTTCCCATCATTGAGAACTTTCTTGTCAGCTAATTAATATTTTTGGGTGATGCATTTGAAAGAGGCCTAGCTTAAAACCGAACATGGAATCTTTTGCACCCTTTAGATATGATAAAAGTCATTTTGTGCATGAGTTTATAGTAATCTAATTAAAATATCATTAGATTCCATACAGTGGTGCTACTTAGTCTTCACCTATAAAAATTAAAACTACTTAAGATATTACTAGTACTTTTATATGGGAGAATTATAGCATGTTGAATGCCCAGTGTTGTTAGGTAATTAAAAAGTTAAAAGTCTATGGTTGAAAACACCACAAACTGTTGTTGAAATCATGATAAACTATTATAAAAACACACTACCACAAACCATAAACCGTTGCTAAAACCCCTGCAATGTCTATATTTTAGCAAATAATGTTTTATTTTGAGCTATACGACAATATCTAGCATCCATCAAATTTGAATCCACACACACACACATATTCAAATTTGTCATTTCCTAGATCTTGTCTTATTACTAAAAATAAAGAACGGTCACTAAAGCATGCAGCTGTATTAGCAACAGTGTATCAAATAGTGCCTATTTAAGGCACTTTTTTAATGGTTTATGGGTTTATCAGTGACATTATTTAAATCTATTAGTCGTCCAACATCCAGAAGATTAAAATGATTATATATATATATGTTTATTTAATATATATTTATCTGTATTTATAATTATATTTATCACTAGGAACCTTATTTTCCTAAGGAGTATGTTAACTTGTCAACCTTCTTCCTTCAACTATCCATTGAGGCTCTTCGTTCTTGAAAACGGTAATATTCAAAAAAGTATTGTTCTTACCACTTTTCTCTGTATTGCTAAAATAAGGTAGACCACAAAAATGCATGGGGGCCCCAACCCTATGATGTATACCTTCTCCCTTCAATGGGGGCCCGAAATGCTACACTTTCCTTGACAAGGAACCGTTCTGATGCAATCGGGCTGGGTTTCTCCTTCCATTAATGATGAAAAATAATATAAAGAAAAAAAATCAACAGAAAAAACACAATTAAGAACTGGCCTCTAACTTAGCCTCAACACTCTCTTCTCTTGCTCACTCAGAAAACTTTCCATGGTCAGGGTCAGCACTTTTCAAGATTTGTCTGACATGAATCAGTGACCTTCAGTGTCATTAATGTTGGCTTTTCTTTTGTTTTTTGTTTTTTTGATTTTGTCAACGACAAAGGAGTTTCCAAAGGAGATAGCCTCCAAAGAGAAGTGATCTTTAACCATGGAATACCTTCTCACTGTTGAGACTACCAATGAACCAGAGTCACTCTCTTAGTTCCTTGACACGAGAACTAAGAGCATGACAGTTTGTGATTAGAGTAACATGACAGTCTTTAGGAATCCTCTCTACAAGAACAGAGTCCATAATTCTAATCATGTTTGAGAAGAGAAACCTTTGTACCACCAACCTGGTTTTCCTGATTGGGGAGGCATTAAACCATAGTAAACGAGCCACTTTATAAACATTTGCAACACAATGTGGCCACTTCCAGCCCCCACTCATCTTTACTCTGACAATGCCAAAAATGGCTGAAAATTAAGGTTTGCAGCTAGATATTTATCGCTTGTTTTACATATTGTCCTCATTCTTGTTTATAGAATACCTCACAACATGAGTGTCAAACTTCCCTCTTAGCAATCTCAGATAGCTTAACCACCTCTTTATGCACCACCTGATTTTTGAAACACCATAGCTTTCAGATTGTGATATTGAAGCAGGCAAGCCAACACCATCCGAATTCTTTACATGAGAACCTCTTCCTCCACCACCAGTTCCAGACAGAGAAAAAGTCTGAGGTATGGAATTTATCAACTCCAAACCATGAATAGATGCATTGCTAAATGTTCATAGCATTAGTATATGAGAAAAGAAAGTGAGATAGATCTTCACATGCCCTCCACACAACTTAAAGACAGAAACAATGGAAGACCCTACATGTTGAAGTTTGGCATCAGCAGGTAGATGTTAATAACTACAAACAAACACAAACCAGTTAGCTCTAGGTAACGCTTTTGCGTTCCACACTGTGCCATGTAACTACCATTCCTTTAATCTTACATGGTTCCAAACTTGGCTCCTGAGCTTTGCAGGTTTACGATTTTCTTTAGAACAAAGAAAATCTGCACTTTGCATGAGCCTAAGTTGAAGGCAATCTCCAATGCATTGCACATGTCGCCATAGATTTAGCTCAATGTGGTGCTGTATTAGCATTTACTTAACCGACCTTCGAAGGAAAGGTTCTACTTCCCAAGCAGATCCAATGGAATCTGCTTGAGTAAAACATCCTCCATAGAACTTAGCAAGATCCCCATTCATCACATTTCAAGTAACAGATTTAGATCCCACCCAAGAGAAGAAATATTTGGAACCATTTCCACATATCAAGTACTTTTCCTACTCAAATATTTTTTCATGCATAATGAGTCCCATCTGCCCTGGTGAAAAATTAATGTACATCCTAGAAACAACCGATTAGCTTCATTGACCTCTTTAAGATTTCTAATGCTGAGCCCACCTTCCTATTTAGAAAAAGCCAAGACATTCCAGGCAAGTAAATGAGGCTAACCCCTGCATCTGACTCATCCTATAAAAACTGCACATAATCTGTTCCATTTTCTTAATGACACCAAGAGGGCACTTGAGCACCAACATCCAGTAAATACGAAGTGCTTCTAATACTGATTTGATCAAGTAGATCCTACTGCATAGGAAAGTAGCATGCTTTTTCATAAACTAAGTTTACTCTGTATTTTTAAAAAATAAGAACCGTACCAACATTCTCAAATTCATTGGCTTGGGTGGGAGACCCAAATATCGAGTGGGAAACTGTCCTAGGCTCTCACCGAACTGATTACAAATATTTGCAATCTTGCTTTGGCCCATTTTGAAAAAGAAGAATGCTGATTTTTGAAGGTTAATCATCATTCCAGCATGGAGTTCAAACAGAAAAAAAAATTGTAGATAAAGAAAGCCATTCTTGAAGGCTTTTAAGAAAATCAAAATGGCATCAGCATACATTGTAGAAAAAACCCCTGCTATGCCTCTTCCAATATGCAGTACTTCATTCATTCTTCTTTGAATTGTAGCTTGCAATGTAAGTGAAAAGATTTTCATGACAATGAGGAATAAAAATGAAGATAAAGGTAACCTTATTGCAGACCATGAGAAGATCCAAAGTATTCACCTTGATGGTCATTAATCACAAGAGCACAGAAATCATTTTTCACTACTTTTATTACTTTTTAAGTCCAAATAGGATGAAATCCTAAATGCAAGATGGCAGCCTGTAAGAAAGTCCAGTTGACCATGTCATATGCTTTTGATAGGTCTATCTTCAACATGAGCTAGTTGATCTAGCTTTAGACATTGTGTATACCATCTCAACCACAAGAACAAGACATTGGTGGATGTTTCTATCTTTCAAAAAACCACCTTGCATGTTGGAAATGACCCACTTTAGTGCCTTCTTCATTCTTGAAACCATGATTCTGAAAATAAATTTCAGTACACTATTCTCAAGAAAAATATGTCTGAAATTGGAAATGTGCACAGCTGAATCAAATTTAAGAATTATGATTATATGACTTCGGCCTAGTTTCTTAACAAGCTTTCCTTTCTAAAAAAAAGAAATCTCTAGTGGCAACTGTAATATTAGTCCTTAACGTGCCCCGACTTTTTTGAAGGAACGATTTCAGAAACCCATTCAGACCTGGTGCGCTATTGGAGTTGGCACCCATAACAGCTATTGCACTTCCTCATCTGAAATGGGACTTAACAACGTTAAGTTTTCTTTTATAAATAGGCAGTGACCAACAGCAAGCTGATCCATAATAATTCTTGTTGAGTTGTCACGTGTAAAAACTCTTTAAAAATGAGAAGTACATGCTGAAAGAATTGGATCCTCCTCATAAAACTCCCCATCATCTGTCTTCATGTGCAAGAGTCTACTTTTTTTACCTTTCTTGAACATAGCATGAAAACATTTGCTGTTATTAGCCCCTTTTTTTAGCCCTGATACCCTTACTTTCTTTTCCTTCATCTCAAAGAGCATCCGCAAGAAAACATCTAATATGATTTTCGGAAGTGGACCACTTATGAGAGTCAATATCTTGCCTCTTATAAATTTCAATAAGAACCTTTTGAAGTACATTAATTCTGGTATCAACTTTCTTGGTTCTATACTTACTCCAATTACTTAGGCATGGTCGTAGTCTATTCTGTTTTGCCAGAAGTTTAAGCACTGCACATCCTCTACACTCCACTCTCCATGCTCTTGCAATAATGACCTTACAACTAGGTTGACACTCTCAATAAAGGAACTATTTAAATCTTCATCTTCTCTTGCATGTGGTTTCAAAGATATTTAATTTACATGTAAAAGAGAAGTGCTGAGTGGTCTAAAGAACTTCTTGGTTCTACCAAAAGCTGCCCACAATTTTCAACTTGCTCAAAAATCTATCTAAGTTGCTTTGAACCAGTGCTGTCGGGGAGCAGAGATTGGTTCAAGTGAAAGCTCTGTTTCTGTCCACAATCTCTCTTAGTCCAACATCTTGAATGAATCCATTGAATGCTAAGCAAGCTTGTCTAGCAGGGCCAGGCCCATTTTTCAGACTCCTTATAAGTTGAATTAAAATATTTCATTATAATACTAACATTTGTTTATTGGCAATAATGGTATTTAACATAACCAATTGGTCTTTAAGAATTCTAAAGTCAGGGTGTAGATACACCCCTATTGTATCAAAGTTGAGATTCAAAGCTTTATGAATAAACAAACAATCCATCCAAAATTTATTTAATTTGCAACTAGTCCATCTAAAATCAGCCTGTCTCTAACTCTACACAATTATGGCGCCATTAAGATTCACATCAATATTAGATTAACAAAAAAACTCCTCGTAGTGATTGCAAAAGGATTTGAAGTTGTCTGCATTCAACATGATATCGAAACATGAAAATGATCCCAAGTTGATGAGATATCACCCAATTGCCAAAATCTTTCTACATTGTTAGAGTAGCAAGGCCTCTAACATTCCAACTATAAACTTCATTTGATGGCAATTGCAACTCCTCTTAGGCTTCTTTTCCTACAGGAGAACATTCTCTTTGTTATGGAAATCCTCTGCTCCTTGGATATCCATGTCAGGATCATGTTGCGCCAACTTCCCTTCTTTCGGGCCAGAACTTTATATAGCCCTAAAAAATGTTGTCCCACAACCCTTCTTCTTAAAATTGTTAACTTCTTTGGAATGGAGAGATCTTTTTGTTCAAACTAATATTCATAGGAGAGGAAGACCTTTTATCTTTTTGTTTTCAGTCCATTAGTACAGTCCTAGTGGAGTTCAAAAAGCCAAATCCAGGAAAAAATTCCTCCTCAACTTCTGTGGCTTTCTTCTTGGTTTCATGGAAATACTCAGCAATAGTTTTACCATGGTTAACCTTCAATGACGATGATTCCATCACCACTTCATATGAGATAATCCCTTGAGACTCGTGACCCACAGATCGTAGGTCTTCAACAGGAAGTACATCTTTTTCAAAAGGCACAAATTGATTTCATTTAATATTAGATAGCTTGCATTGCTTAGAGCCTAGATTCCACCTTCTATTAGCAATAATGACCTGAGTCCATCCATTTGAGGGTTCAGTATTCACTTTTCCCTCCCTCATATGAGTGAGACGATCTCCTATGGAATGTAATGAAACCGCACATAAGGTACAAAAACAAATTTTTGTTTCATCTTCCACCATTTATTCAAAAACTTTATCACCATCAAGAATACAAATCGAACCCATAAGTGAAGCCATCAGCATCTACAAAAAAACTACCCAGAACCTTAACGACCCCAGCTAACACCTAGCAGTTCCACATATAAAGCGGCAACTTCGGTAGACGAATCCCTAGAGAGGTTCTCGTGACAGCTTGAAGTCGAAGCGGCATTCCTGACTTCCACTTGCTAGTGGCCAAAAACCTATCGTGAACATGCCATTTTTTTTGTTGCATAACTTCCTCTAAATATTGCTTTGAGGATGCCTTGATAAAAAAGAGTCATTTTGAAAGGAGTGAATATTGTTTTCTCCTGATACAAATTGCGAAAAACTTCCACCCAATCCAGACGAAATCTTGAGCTACCGCCTAACAGAATTGCAATAGCAGTCCATCTGAAAGGTCTGACCATTTGCTTCCCCTCAATTTCACACACTACAAGATCTGGTAATCCAAATGCCTCCTCCCACTCATTTTGGTCCACAACACCAGTGCTCTTTGCCACCGACACCCAAAATCATCGCACTGATAGAACTGACTGGAATCCTTGATCAATAGGTGACTTTTCATGAAACATCATCTCTAAGGATGGGCGACTGCCTCCACCACCCACGATAAAGTGATGCTCACAAACATTTTCCTTACTCTAACCTAGGGTTCATGTTGTTCCCTTTCTCTGCTCCTTCATGTGATAACCACATCTTCTCCTTGACCAAGAACTGTTACATGTGGAACAATCCACACGCTACTCACTTTGACCATGTGCTTCTTTTCCCCACCATTTGTATTTAAATCCACACCCTTAGTCACAACCTATGTCAAGATCTCCTTTATAAATACAAGGAGTTTTCTTTGTAGATCCACAATTACCATAGCCACCTTCCTCTCCTCCTTCATGATCCTCCTCCTGTAACTTCTCCCAGTTGCACTATCAAACTTTCCTACCAACATCTTCACCAACACTGTCAATGTTAACCAAAACTCCCGGCTCCTTGATAGACCTCATTCACCAAGACTTGCCTCTCTCTCATCTCTATGATCCTTCATCCACTCCAGTTCCACACACTGAGCAGGGCAGCTCTACGCTTCAAGTTGTGCTCCCAATTGGCTTCAGGATATGCCAACACCAACAACATGACCATCCACATGTATTCTCATGAAGCCTGACCAGATGAACTAATTCCAGTGCCTGACCGCAAAAATCTGGAAATATCTGGCAAATTCCAGATTTCAAGGAAATGCCCCGGTAACTTAGAAGTTTAGAACTAAAGCCAATTGATCCTAGAAACGTTCGTCTGGGTTGTCACGGCTGAATTCAATGCCTGAAAAGTAAGAAAGAATGGAAACTTGTGTCCTAAAAAGTTTAGAAACGAGTTGATCTGGCAACTCTATCTTATGAAAAGTAACAAAAATTGGTTGAAACTTGTGTCCAGCTATCTAAGGGTCCTTTCAAGATTCAATTGCTAGATTATTCTCTTTGTTTTCATGTTTAATTGAGTTGAGGAGGACTATCTGGTTAACTTGTGAAATGTGTTGGGGTCTGCTAAACAGGTGAGACTGCGACAAGCGTTCACATCCTGCAACCAAACGTGGTTGAAATGTTTTGGAAAACTTCTACCTGTATGACAAAACAAAAATTTAGAAAAGAAAGTTGGCCGTATGTCCAACTATTTCTTCTCAAATCCCACCATACAACCTATATACTTAAATCTATGAGAGAATAGGCTGGTAGGCAGTTGTTTCGACTTATCGAAGCAGCACCTTCATGTGCTATAAAAAGAAGACATTGATACATCTATATATAGAGAGTTTGTCATGCAGCTTTTACATTAGTACATCACTAGAAGTCCAATCTTACTGGGTCATCATCGATACTGGCAAACCTCAAATGGACATTGTGTGTTCTTTACTACAACTTTACCTACCAATTGAAGTCAACATTAAAGCACTTCAGTCTTCCACATACCATAACCTGAGTTGCACCACTAGCTTCTGGTCCCTGACGACAAACCAACTTCGTAGCGTCAAGTCCTCATATGGTGATGGATCTGTTGTAGAAGGGTCCCTTGCTCTCGAAAGATTTTGGTTTGAGGTTGGCATTGATGGCACCATCAAGCTTCCGACATATCGCCTTTGGTTGCGTTCATAAAGAAATAGTGTTGA
>NW_022204761.1:0-29238 GCF_008831285.2 Nymphaea colorata | reverse complement strand
CCCAACCCCAACCCCAACCCCAACCCCAACCCCAACCCCAACCCCAACCCCAACCCCAACCCCAACCCCAACCCCAACCCCAACCCCAACCCCAACCCCAATAAGTTTGTTATATATAATCCGGAAGGCAGTAGTAGCTACTCTATCCTAACTAGCACATTCATATGATGGATGATATAGTGATTAATGCATGGAATGTTAGATAGTTGGGGGTAAAGAAATGGATGGATGGGATCATGATTAAACCACTGTGAAGGGGTAGATCTTCTTGTAACCGTAGATGTGGTCGACGATGCTGCCCAAGTTCTTCTGGCTGGGGTCGGCGTGGATCCTCCAGCTCATCTTCGAGAAAAGTCCCTCGGGAACTGGCAAATTGCCACGGCAGACCTCCTCAGCCTCAATGCACACGTATTGTCTTCCAACGTGCTTGTAGTTGCAGATGGGGGTGAGGCATTCGGGAAGGACGACGATGGGGTCTCCCTTGACGATGAAACGGACTGAGGTGTTCTTGGTCTCAGCGTCGAAGAAGTCGGCATAGTACTTGTTGGCAACTCTGGGGGCACCGAAGTTGATGACCTGGACTTAGCTGAAGATCTTGGAGTTCTTAACATCGATGAAGGAGATGACTGAGAGGCCGCCGCCGAGACTGATTCCGGTGATGTAGATCTTCCTGAGGTTGGTCTGCTCGCGAATGAGCTTAAGATCGGCGAGGACATCGCCCACGATGGTGTCCCACATGCTCTTGTAGGCCTTCTGGACCTTGCAGTTGCTGCAGACGTTGGAGTCGACGACTTGGTTGCGTACAGGATGTCCTGCCAGACGTTGAGGAGGGTGTTGGTGTATCTGAAGGCGAGGACGACGAAGGTGGGGTAGACGCTGAGGACGCACTTGACGTCCTTGGCCTTCTCCTCGATGAAGTGGCTGTGGAGGGGTCTGTTTTCGGGCGCGCAGACGTTGCACTCCCAGTTGATGAGATCCAAACCGTCGTCGCGGCCCACGATCATCGAGTTGGCGAGCAGCATTTGCTCCACGTAAGGAAGCGCGCTTGCCAAAGCCAGCAGGCAGACCAGTCCCAAAACAACTTTCATCAAAAACTAATATATTTCCACGATCAATAATCTACATAAGTAATCCTCCCATGCACTTCCCAGGCCCTTCCCTCGACTTCTCCTCACCGCGTAGGGATACCTTCTTGAAGCGGCGGCAGTTTTGCCCCTATCCGCAAGAGGACGCCCCTATTCCTATGAAGATAATATCGACAAGTAATAAAATGCGATATTAACACAAACCACTTGGATATTACAATCAATTCTGTAAGCAAAGTCGAAAGGGAATGCTGATGAATGATTTTATTGTCTTTATCAAACACCAACCAAATAGGGCTATCAGTAGCATAAACTACTCATGATTCTACATCCCTGCCAATATTGCTTTCCCTCTCCAAATAGGCCCCTATTAGTAATAATTATTTATAGGCAAATTAACGATGCTAACTCACAAGCATAAAGTGGCCCGAAAGGAACCCACACAATCCCAAACAAAAATCCATTACTTTTAGTCACAAATAACCGAATCCACGCCTCACAACAGAAGCTGCAGGCAACCCTCTCCCTCCTTCTACTGTCCATCTAACGAAAACCATGACCACTCCAACATCAAACAGAAGATAAAGCAGGATATCGCTGCAAGCTCAAGAGGCAAGAGCTTACGATAGCAAATCAATTCAAAACTTCAGTAGGATAAGTGTAAAAAGCATTTAGGCTCTCTGAGCAATCCCAGCCAAGTCTACATATAACCTTTGAGCAGCATTCGCAAAATGCTAACTGAATAAACTCCATCACATGAACAGAAGAAGGAGGAAAGAGATCGTACCATTCGGTTGCAAAACCGTGCCAAGGAACATGCAGAGTTTGAGATGAGGCAGAGCCAAATGGTCCTCCTCAAGAAGCAGAGACAGGAATTGGGGAAAGCTGAGCAACTGAAGAAGGAAATAAAGGAGTGCACGTTTAAGCCAAGACTCACAGTCTACCGAAGGCTTTGAATGCAAATTCAGGGCAAAACTGGTATTCTTTTATGTTGACTATTCTATATCTGGCACTCGGCTGGAGATGGGGGGCGTTTGGTTGGGGTAATTGCGTATAGGATTGTAAATTGCCACATTTTTTGCAAATAATTTAATGGAAGGAAGAAATTTAATTTAATGGAACGGGGATGGAAATTTAGTAGAAAAAATCCATTATTGGTGAGTCAGCATGACTAAAATTAAGACCCCGTCGCCTCAGCCTGCCCCCTCGAACGCGAAGCCACCGCCAAAAACAATCTCTTCCACCTCGCAGAGTACGACCTTGAACCCGATGATGAGAGTATTTCCCTTTTGAATGCAGGAACTCCGAAACTCAACTAATGGTTCAAGGTGGAAAGCAAATCTATCAGTAAAGAGCAACGCACTCCGAACAATATACCTAAAACCGTCAGAAAGACCATGCACGCTCGTCCCTTTGCGGATAGACCATTAAACCTGCAGGGACCGCCTTAAGGGCTGGAGTAATCAATCATTCCTCGCCTCAAAATGCAACTACGCAAGCTGGAGAGCCCTAGTGTGCCTTCCCACGTGCACCAGGAGAAGAGAAAGGCGGCCTTCGTGGAGCCCAAGATGAAGCGAAAGCACCAGCTGCTTCTCTTCGAGTAGATGCTCAACAGCTTCAGGCACTCCATCCGCCTCAAAAAACGCCAGCGCCCAGAAAATCAGCCAAAGTCCCCTCTCCCAGAATCGATCCGAGGTGAAGAGCCGAAAGCTGCTCTCGAGGGACGCCAGCAGCAAGTAGCTGCGTTAGCAAAACGAGCAACTGGTGATCCGGCAGCAGGCCCGTAGGAACCGCACTCTCAACAACCTGCTGCAGTGATAACTCATTTTTTATGTCGCAGTCATTGCATCAGTCCTCTTCCTTCTCCTTCCACATATCGATCTCGAAGACTGTCTCTCCCTTGCCCGCCAGGATCATCGAGCTCGATAGCTCGCTGCTCTCCGAAAAGAGGGAATCGCTCACCAGCGTTACTGTGGGGTGGTAGGCCATGCTCTTCAAGCAACCGCTGGCGAAGCCCAATAAAATTGCATGGTAGTTGAGGTTTTACCCCTATTCGTTCTCCCGCGCTTGGCTGCGTCCCACCACAATGAAGTCACTCAATGGGTTTTCGCGTATGGCCACTTTGAATCGAACACAGAACTTAGTCTTTGGTATGCAGTTTCTGGGGAAACAATTGCGATGTCGCAGCCCATATACTCGCGCATGGCGCTCTTAATCAGCTGGCTTATACTTTAAGGAAGGTGCCTGCTACTTCATCGGGCTTGTAAGAGTTAGTTTCCCGTTCGACGATTTCGTCAGCAGCTCTAAGGCCAATTTCCTCACCACTATGTAAGCGGAAAGATACAGGGCAAAGAGACGGCGATTGCACTCAGCGTTGCTTGCGGACATCTTGAAGACCTGTTTGACGACTGCACTGTAGGTGATAGCGATTATCTACGACTTCTAAATGGGTCTTATTTTACCACCATTGTGTTCGGCTTCATGGTAAGATTATTATAAGCAATCAAAGCATGAAATCTATCCTCGGATCTTTGTATTTTTGGATTGATGGAACATGGATGCGTAATAAACTTTATTAAACCATATCTGGATGGAAGAGGTGAAGAAACAGCCCACCAAATTGAGGAAAGTTTACTCTTTCTGCAGGAATCTCATCGCCCTCGTCCTCACCCTCGTTGCGCTTGTCCCCATCATCTACCTGCTAGGCTCAGATGACTCTCATTTCCCCACCAGGCCACTCTTTGCAGCATACTCGGAAGATGCCTACTTCCAGGCGAGAGTGGCGGAAATCGAGGCTGCTCTCAACAGCAGTCTCATCGTCAACCTGCACACGCAAGGCTCGGATAAGAAGGAAGATTCAGTTAAGAATTGGGAACATCTGCAAGAGTTTGTCCGCTACCTTGGATTCCACTTCAACCGCAATCAGCTTGCCACCGTAAGCAGACTCATTGTTCCACCAGAAGTGAGGCAGAAGAAAGGAAAGACTCAAAGTCCATAGAGCCAGCAACAAGTTGAGAAAGCATACGCACTCTCAAGCAGTGGAAGATCAATGCCCTCAGAAATAAGCTCAACAAGGTGGCTCTCAACACAATGAACCGCCTCAAAATCAAGCATAAGTAAGTCAAAAACGGAGGATTTGCATAAACCATAAGAGGCAGGATAGTTGATGAGGTTTCGGGGAGAAAGTTTGGATAATAACCATCCACCCTGACAACTGGCAGTCCCACTCGGCAGAAGCCCTCAGGAAGCAGCTAACTCTGCTCAGCAAGGAACGCGAGAAGGATAGATTCGTGGTGGTGAGCATCGCTGCTGCGACTCAGAGTGGAAGCGTATGAAAGCCATCCCAATCAGCATCAATGAGAGCGTTTTCAGCTCAATAAAGACCAAGCTGAAGCAGATAGTTAAGGCTTCCCTTCCTTTCGAAATTAATTCAACTCGGTTATATAAGCTGTACTTTGCCAATACGATGCTTCTCTCTTCAAACTGAACAACTTCCTTCAGAACTGCAATTCACTTATAGCTGCTATAACTCCATCAAGCTTCTCTCAGCCAAAAACAAGAAATAGCAAAACACTCAGGTGATGGAATTACTGAATGAGCTGTGCTCCAAAGGACATATCGATGAGGATGATCATGACTTTCAAGTGGCTTTGAACCAGCTAGGCTTCTACAACGAGCAGGAAGAGGCTGAAGACAGTATCAAGCTCTACTTGATATTGCAATGGAAAGAAGTGTAAGGGAAGCAAGCAATGCACCTTTGAATGGCTGAAAAGTGAACCAAAAACAAAATCGCCAAAGGCCAACCAAACCCAATCAACCCAAGCACCTCAGACGCTCAGATAATTTAAACCTGCAGAACCCAAACAGTCAAGCAAATAGAGCAATAAATCAAAAACTACAATCTAATAACCACCTAAAAAGGTAGTGTTGCAGATCAAATAAAACAAAGCCTTTAAAAGTAAAAGCAGATAAAAAAGTATCAAGATAATAAATTAAAACCATTTCCAAGAATAAGACCAAAAAGCTTCTTCTAAAAATAAATAAAAATAAGATACAAAAAGCGAAAAAGCAAAGGATAAGCCAAAGAAGCCAAAGCAGGAGGCAAAGCCAGCAAAGGAATAGAAGGTATAATAATCTCCATAGCTTCCATTCAATTAAGATCTCCAAATTGATTAAACAATAACTGTAGATATTCCAAAGGACGCCTCTTCTTAATCAGCTGCGATAAATGAACCAGCCTTGTAAGCTGTTGAAGCAAAAGTAGAAGGAGAGATTGGCGCAAGCCATGAGGTTGCTGTATGTGCTGAAGCTGACTAATCCTGTGAAGCAGCTAAAGCTGAGGAGGCAAAAGAAGAAACTGTTGAGCCAACTCCACCGAATAAATTATCACTTCAGAACCATAAACTCCATCAAGTGAACAGCCGTAATAAGCATAGGCAACCTAAACAGTAACAGACATTGAGACAATAGCTAACCAGCCCAACCAAATACTACATAATCAGAAGCTTAAGACAAAGTTGTCGAGCTGAAGCTAAATAATAGACAAAAGAATCATAGAATCAATAAGCTGGCAAGCAATAATCTTCAGAAAGTGATAATGTTGAATAAGCATAAGAACCAGTAGAACAAGTGGAAGATATTTAGGCAGTCGTTGATTCAAATGAAGATCAAGGATAAGATAATAATGATGGTAATGATGAATAAGCTGAAGAACTGACCAGAATAAGTTGTTGCTGATGTTCAAGCCAATTAAGCAACCTAAACTACTTAATAAGTTAAGGAACAAGAAACGATGTGGTTGAAGTTTAGCCTCTTAGCCAGCAGAACCTATCTAATCAAGTCCTGCATCCGAAGAAGTAAAAGACCAGAAATAATGCACCATAGGCACCCACTACAGCTGAGAATACCGCTTAGGTTGTAGAGGAATCAAATGAGCCTGTGGAGGAAACCAACCAAACTCCAAATGAAAGCAATGATGTTATAGAATGAAATAATCCATCAGTATCCGAAGAGGAGCAGAGTGTCATCCAGGCTGTTTATCATCACTCCATCTTAAGAAGTTGTCCTTTCCCAGTTCTCGGTTCGAGCTGGCCTTGTGCAGGTTCAGTATCGCTTGGGCAACGTGGTCGACGAATCTTGCCTCGATTTCTGGGTAGTTGACGATGCGGTAGAGCGTGATCCGGAGTTTTCGGGTAGTAGTTGAGCAATCCTTCAGAAATGAGCAGGTTGAGGCACTTGCGTAATATCAGAACTGGAAGCAGGGATTGCTCCAAGAGTTCTTTTTCGGAAGAGAGGGGAAATCGTTTGATGAGGTGAAGACCAAGAGCAAGCTCTTGGAAAGGGGGGTGCTGTCTTTTTCTGACTCTGCATCATACTTGCGGAAAATTTGCAGAATATACTATTCCACATGTTCCTCCTTGACTTTAGTTCTATATAAGGTCAAATGTACATAATTTGTTATATGAATGGTGCCTTGCCCTGTTTTCTTTTACGATGCGATACATTTCCTTGAAAGAAAGCGACTACAAGTGGTCCTATCCCTCTTTGTAGGTGAGTCCCCTAAGATATTCTTTCTTCCTGCTTCCCAAAAGCTCCTAAATCTTCCAGAAACGCAGCATTTCAGTCAATTCGCTATATTGACCATACACTCCACCTCCTATCTCTTCTCCTTATCTGTTCCCTCTGAATATTCGTAAATGAGTCTTCCGAAGTCAATAGCATCACGAGAGAAGCACAATCGGTTCTTCTTCTTTCTTTTTCTTCCCCTTTCCCTCAGCAGGCTTGCTGTGGTGCAGATGCGGTTTTGCAGTTGGTGTATGCTTTTCGCCGAGAAATTGACGGGGAGAAGGTCATTGGATATAAATTATGCGAGCAGCTGACCAAACAGAGGGTGAAGGTGTGCAGTGGCGAAGGACTTTAGCTTATATACACGCTGGTAGAAGAGAACTGCGTGAGGCTCGAGTCGCAGCGTCAGATGTGCAGGCGAATAGCTGACGAAATTTTTGGCGATCAGGTACTGGAGAAGCTGAAGGTCCGTGGGCTGGAGGTGCATGGCAGAGGCGAGCACGATGGGCTTGAGGGTGTAGAGTTGGGGAAGGAGTGGGGAAGTCTCCTCGCTGATGAACTGCGTGAAGAGCAATCTTATTAGCGCCTCCATTATCTTTCTTTTATAAGCAATTACGATAGACTGCCAACAACTCATATAACAATGATCATCATTTCCTTTTCTTCTCACGCAATTTCCTATCTCTTCTCTGCTGCATTTCAAGCCGTTCCTTCTCCATCTGTGCTCTCGTGATTTGGTTGCGTCGACGATACTCTATATCTTCTCTCCAATTAGAGTCAGAAGGCAGCGGAATAGCCTCGTGCTCAATCGCCAATGGCATGTCCTTCTCTAAGCTGAATATCTCCACTCCGTTGTGGAACACATTCTTGTTCCATGTGCCGCTCACCTTCCCCAAACTGCGTATTCTTTCCTTCTCTGTTGGCTCTCTCCTCTTCCCTCCCACAAATTTGGAAAGGAAATCCGGCCTCACCTCCCATATAGTGCCTTAGAAGTAGTCGCATGGCTGTTGCTGCTTCCCCACTGAGAAGAATCCTTTGCGGTAAGGATCGAAGATAAGTTCAAGCACTAAGTTGGCTGAAGCCACCCAATAGTACGCTGCTTTATAGATGAATTACATTTTCCAACAAAATTAAACTTGCGGTCGCCATGGGCAAGGCCAGACACCTATCCGCCTGGAGTGATAAAGCACACTTCCATCTAATCATCAAAAAGGACTCGATAGACGCCATCATTTGTGCCAGTTCCGCTATTGACTCCCACAGAAATCTTGGATTATAGTTGTGCTGCATAAAATAAATTCTACCTGAAACATCATAGCCTCTTCCTTTGAGGAGGAGAGCAGCTATCGGCGGATGATGAGAAATCTGCTCGGCATATGCAGGACAACCGTTAATAAAGCATTGGAATGTTTCACCAAGCTGTGGGTTAAAAGGCTTCTCCATATTAAGGTATATGACTGAGTTAGTGATCCCGAAGGCAATGGTGCGCAAAAGTCTTGTCATCGCGTCTGTCTTTTAAAGTCCTTCCAGCAGAAGAGGAGCATAGACCATGCTGCGAATGAAGCTTTGGAGGTTGCTTTATGCGCAGAAGATATCGACGGGAAGACTAACGTTGAGTATGGACTGTCCTGATACGAGATTCTTAGCCATTTTGGTCAAGATAAACCTTAAGACTCCCTTTTGGTCTTCGATTTTCTTTTGGTTGATGAAGGTGATGCCGCCGACCTTATCGTCATGCCGCCAATCTTTCCGCCAGATGGGATGGCCTTCCGATGATTCCAAGTAGATGAGCTTGGCGACTTTCTTGTCGATAGGGTGCATTGGGTACTTATGAGTGCGGAAGGAGGGGTCAACGACCACGTATCCTTGGTGGTTCAGCTATCTTACAACATCCAGCTTCACCTGCTCAGCCTTCAGCAGATCCTATGCGTTGATTTATCCTTCTTCTTCAATTGTGCTCTTGGCTAACTCCTTATCTTCCTTGTCCTCTTTGTCTTCCTTTTCCTCTTTTTCCTCCTTATCTTCTTTTTCATCTCGATATTCATATAGTTCCTATTTGCCCTTGTCGCTTTTGCTTCTATCTGAGTTTTCAGGAGTCCCCATATTTGTCTTGAATACTTAATTTTTTGCATCAAAGAGCTCTTTCTATGGTCGATTGCTAAGCTTTTTGATTGTCTTTTGGCGGAATCTGATTTCGTCGTCAAAGTGATTGAGTTCGTTTTTCGTGATATCCCAATCAAGGTCGAATAGACGGTAGGAAGTGGGCTCGAGTCGAGTTTGGATGAGCTTGCTGAAAGGACGCAGGAAGTTGAGAGTAAGATTGGACTCCTGAATTGCGTTGAGATAACCTTAGTTAGAGACTTCCACATCTGCAATCAGCTCATAGCCATCCTAACGCTCGAACAGGCCATAGACGATGCAAAGAGAGCCTCGAACTATAGTGATAAACGGTGGGTAATTTGCATTCTCTATGCTCTTGTCCACCATATACAGGCCTGCTCCTTCCTTGAAGACGTGGCGAATGAAGACGAAATCGCGAGCACGATAGAGTCGGTTATATGGTTTAAGGACCATGTAGAGAAGGGCGGAGTTTTCAGAAGGAATGTAGGTTTTGATTTGCAGCTCCTCGATGTTGGAATTAACGCTTTTGGCAGTTTCAGGCTTGGATATTTGGGACATGACTTGCAACAGAGAACAGCCTTATTTGGGAATAGTTGCCGACATTTTGAAGCGGCGAGAGTTAGCTTGGCTCTGGTAGATGCGAAAAGAAGGCTAATCGTGAATGGAACTAAAGTTAGAATAAGATTAAAGCTGTGATAGTTAATACTATGGGTAAAGCTTATGGAATAAGTCAAGGCAACGTTTCAGCTATTTCTGATGTTCATCTTCTTCCTATATCCTCTCTTCCAAATGCTCTGTTTCTTCTATAATGTCTCCTTCAATCAATTCCCCTATCATGGTCTTTGTCATCCTCAGAAGATCTTTTTTTTCCTCATAATTCTTTATCTCTCTTTGCAGGTTTTATACTTATTCCTTCTTCATATCATCTTATCTTTGCCTGAATTTTTATCTATCAGGCATTCTAAAGCCAGAGATGGTACCGCTACCCATTCTATCAGCGCAAACACTGCGTGAAAGAGGATCGTCATCTTCTTGATTCTCTTTTCTGGGAGCAGTGAAAGACATATTGAGTTTGCTTCTGCTCTTCTGCGGTGGCGATGGACTATGGGTGGATGAATTTGGAATGCTTGCGATATGTCCTTTATAAAGACTGCAAAAAAATTCCCATTACCTGAACTCAGTAGAAAATTTGAGTGAATCATACCAAATTTGAAACTTGGCCTTATCAGCGAAGCCGATATGGACTGACCGATATTTCTCGGAGGGGTAGCTATTGGCAGCAAGGAGGACAAGACTATGATAATCTTTGTTTTTGGACACGCGGAGTATGTAATCCTTGAGGTCAAACGTTGCGATCTTGCTGCTTCTTTCGGCGAAGAGGATGTGCTTGTGCTGGTCGAGTCTGAACTTCTTCTATTTCCACCGCCTTGTGTTGAAACTGTGGGTCCATGCCATGTCGCAGAGCACTCCTGAGTAGGTTGAGATAGGAGCGTTGAAGATATCATCCATAAAATTACGCATGTATCCCATGACTCGCAAATAATACTCCACCTTTTCTTCTCGGCTGAGTGCTGAAAAGGCCTCTTTGAATTGTTTCGGGGCTTCTTTTTTTTTGTTGGTTTGTTTTTGTCGTTGGGTGACACCGCAATCGGCGCGGATGGCGCTTTCGCAGCAATCGAGAAAGACGGATATGTTGTGGTTGATGACCAAGTGGGAGCGAAACTCCTCCTCCTACCAAAACTTGGCCAAGCTATCGAGCTGCTTCATCGATAATATTATATAAACATCTTCTTAATAAACGCACTCACCTGCTCACCTACATTTATGGCCGTCCTTCACCACTATAATCTAACTTCACCTTTGCTCAGTTTGCCAAATAGTCATAAACTTCCCATATTCATATGATCATCCCCACTTCTGCCCACATTCTCATCTTTAACATCACATGCTGCGCAATCCAGGAGCAGAAAACAACCCCATCGCTATCGACGACGAGGAAGAAAAGGGCAAGTACGTTAGCCTACTCGAAGAAGCACGCAATAAAGCCATCATACAGGAAGCAGAGTTTACCAACTAACCCATGGATTTGTGTTTTGCTGTTGTCAAGACCTGTGTACAGGGAGATTTGGCTGCCAAGAATCGGGAGCTTACTAAGACCATCCTTAGGTACTTCCAAGAAAAATTATCCATTAAGATTCCCATGAGCATTTTTATCCCCGGATTGAGCCTGACTACTCGGATCCATCGACAGTCCCTAAACTTACATAGTTTATGCTTTACGGGGTGGATTTTCTCACTACTAATGCTATAAGGGACCGCTTCCAAGCCATTTAAGCTGAAATCCAATCGATAACTTGGATTAATGACTCAGCCGTCAAGGTTTTGTGCCGATCGTAGGCGGAAGCAGACCGAATGCTTAAGCTGCAAGTCAAAGAGATAAAGCTGTAGGATGAGGAGGAACGACTAAGGGGTATATATTGTTGTATTTAGATTGGTTTGCACTGAAGCCCTACACACTGTATTCGTTTGAACGTCCGCTATTGGCTCGCTACGTCACTTCCGCTTAAGATCTTCCCAAACAAGTCGCGTCTAAGTTTGCCATTTACGCAGAGGCGAAGAAGGGATTGGCTCCTTTCCTGCTGAAACAATTCGCAGCTGAGGAAAGTTTAAGCAGTGGTGGAGGAGATAGAGGCAAAGAGGCAGCGGAGGAGGAGACCGTGGGCGATGCAAAGAAGGGATCAAGGCAACTAACCTTACCGATCACGGTCTCGAGATAAAAAGCAATTCATGCGGCATCAACGATAGTATGCTCAAAATGAAAATGGTGGAGAGTAGAGAGTAAATAGGTTCCAAAGGAAGTGGCAGAGGCCAGAACGAGTTTAGTTGCAAGAACACAAAATCATTAAATACGCTCACCAGCCCGTGCAAAACCAGGACGACAGTTTTCATTTCAACAGCAGCGGAAAGAGAAGCGATTAGGAGGAACGATCATACGAGCTATCCGCAAGCCCAGTCGGCAACACGAACAGAAAGAACATCAATACTGACTTTGAATACAATCACTAGGTCTTTCCAAATAAGGCCTTGGATCTAAGCATCTGCTACAAAACGAAATAGAAACGAGGAGCCTGCGAACCAGCCAATGATCTTGACAGTGAGCTATCTTTTAATGACTTCGGAACGTTCTCGCTTGGAAAGGAGAAAGATCCCGATGAAGACAATAGGTTGGATTATCGTTACGATCCAAATGTGAAGCAACCAAGAAGAACAATAATGACTGTTCATTTTTGCTGGGAGAAAGGAGGGGATTGAAGCAGGAGGAGTCCAGATCGAGCTTCAGGAAAATAATTCTCCTTAAATGACCAGATAAGTGAAAGCTCTGACTTCTTCGATTTCAGAGAGAGCAAGCCTAACCAAAGAATCCACTCTAGATTCTTCATTTCGATATGAAAAGAAGCCCACTCCGCCACCCAAACACCCATACATCAAACAGCCGATGCAATCCAAGCCGCCAACGCAGTCCAAACAACCATAACAGCCAAGCAGAAGCCAAAATAAATAACAACATCCTTGATGATGACGATAGCTATTGATTGTTCATCAATTATAGCCTAACTATACTATTATTTCTTATAGTTTTAGCATCGATCTCAACATC
The DNA here is from genome assembly GCF_008831285.2 of Nymphaea colorata. Classification (NCBI taxonomy): domain Eukaryota; kingdom Viridiplantae; phylum Streptophyta; class Magnoliopsida; order Nymphaeales; family Nymphaeaceae; genus Nymphaea; species Nymphaea colorata. The sequence continues at coordinate 16,809 of NW_022204761.1, read as the reverse complement.
ATTATTTCGGCATATGCAAGTCTTGCTTATAATGGTATCTAAAGCAAGCTTACATAAGGAGCGTTTTTGTTTATTCTTAGATAAAATTATAATTCCTGATCATTTAGTTAGAATACTAGCAGAGGGCTGCTGTCCCGCCTAAGATAATGCTTTAAAGCTGAGTTCATGAGTTAAAATCCCTTCTGGTCTTCTTTTCAGTCAAGCACGAGAAGAGGGAGTCAGGCAGCCTTGAATACTTATCCGTGGATAAATTCAGTTCGGGACGGCGATAGTTATTTCAGGATGAAGTAGTGCTAGCCGTGAAGCAGCAGGAGCATCCCAGCATGCCCAGCCATCTCAGCTAATTATCGTTTTTGACCAATACGATTGGGTCGAAGTGGGAGGCGAAGATCTCCCGGCAGGAGAATATCCACATGTATCTGTCCATCAGTCTGCGCCTATCCCTCCAGTTTCACGATAAAGGGATTCCACTGTGGATATCTGCAAAGCCAAACAGCAAGGCCCTGACAGTGGCGATGGGGGCCTCAATGGAAGTAGTCGTCTATATCATCCTGACGGTTTAGTTGCTAACTAACTCCTATAATTATGATTGGACCGTAATCAGCGACTTATAATTTGAATGTACGCTCTCTACCTGAAATTCGTAGAGCAGGTCAAGCAGGAGGAAATCAAAACCTATAATTAACGCCATCGTGACTATCTCATCAGGGCGGGCAAAATGCAGCCTCCTCCCAGTACCAAGCCTGCACGTGCTGCCAATCCAAAGCCAAAGAGAGAGCAGCCATCTAGGGAAAACAATCAAGACACTGTTCGAGTGATCAGGCCTCAGCCAGTCGCCACTCCAGCCTCCGATGAAAGGCCTCTTAAAGGCTCAGCCAACTACAACATCCCCCAAGAATAGCAGGCATATGAAGAAAAACCAACAAAGCCAGCCAAGAATGTGCAAAGGACTGCACCACAGTACTAGCAACAAACAGCTAAGATGGAAGCTAGGATTGCAGTTGACAGGACTCCATTTGAGCAGCCGATCAAGCCAAGTTCAAAACTAGTAGACGAGGAAGTGATAATCCCCAAAGCTGCTAAGATTGAGAACGAACCTCTTGCTGAGTTTGAGGAAGTGGTGCTGTTGGAGTGTCCCGAAGGCTGTGGCAAGAAGTTCAATTAGCGTGCTCTCGAGAAGCACGTGAAATTGTGTGGAAAGGGAGAGGTAAAACGGAAAGTCTTCCACGCGAAGGTGGTGGACGACGAGGCGCTCGAGCTGAAGAAGGAATAGAAGGCGGAAAAGAAGCCGAAAGGAATACCCAAGTGGAAAATGGAAAGCAATAGATTTCGAAACGCTATCAATCGAGAAAAGGCAGCTGAGGACGGAACCCCACCTCCTCCCGCACTGCCAGAAGTAGATTAAAGAGTCTAATGTCCTGGATGCGGTCGAAATTCAACGCAGAACCAGCAGCAAAGCACATCCCCAACTGCGTCAAGCGTAATAAAAAGAAGTGATGTCTTTACGGTTATTGATATTATTTTTACAGTTTAAAAATAATGGAGGTCATCTGAGGATCATTTTCGGTTGAATGCTGAACTCAATCACTTGAATGTACGATTACTGCACAAGGATTCTCAATTTAATCACAAAAGCGAAAGCTTCTCTTAGGAAGAAGCTGGTCAGTATGATATGGGTGAAGATAATTTCCACTGGTTTTTCGCGGAGATCCTGCGTAAACTCTCCACTTTTGGGCAAAAAACACTAAACGACCACCCAGATAGTCTGCAGGGCCACTCTTGCGATGAGGTAGAGACAAAAAAGGGCTCCAATTAGGTAGTAGAGGGTGAGCCATTTATCAATAGCTTTTAACATACAGAGCTTCGTGCGCAAAGTGGAGTAGCAGAGCTTACGTCCCCCCACCCGTAATCTGGCCGAGTAGGCAGTGCGGCATATTTCGCAAGAGGGCACGATGAGCTAATTCTATCTTGTCATTTTCAAGCTGATCCAGTCGAGGATGCATTCCTCATGGACATAGGCAATGCTCCCTGAGCATTAGCACAAGGCAACCAAGGGCCTCATTTCCATGTAGCAGATCCTGCAGCGTATTTATGCGTCGATGCTTTCGTTATATTTCAATGCTTAAAGCTAGTTCTCCGGATTCATTATGGCTGAATATTAAACTGATGGTATACATAATGAGGGAATGGGCATTATGGACACATTTCAATAAAAATAAATAAAAAATCAACATCAATCTCAAACTCTCAGGGGGAAGAAATAGTTTAGGATAATCGTATATATGGATAAGATCGATGATTAGCTGTGGATTTGTTTGTGAATCTCAACGGAAAAGGAGGTAATATACGTAAATTGCCGAATAACGAAAATGCCATGAGATGATTGCTATTTTGATACTTAATTGTTAAAATATATATTAGTACAATATTTTTTGCAATACAGATGCTCACACTTTCAAAACCAACCGCCTCCTCTGCAGACCCCTCCCACCGCACACCCGATATGCCCCGCCGCCTTGAAGTTGAAAGAATCACCAAAAACAACATGACCACACCCGCTGTCTTCCCATCTCTTCCCTATAACCCAAACGAGGAGGAAAGCATCAACCGTAAATAGGCCGATAAAGTTGCATAGAACAGCAAAAGCACTCCAAAACATACATTCTAGCAATCAAATTCCCTAAAAATGAGTTCGGACTTTGCGCAGACGATTGATACCAACTTCCAAAAAGCAGCTCGTGGAAACAAAACACTCAAACGAAGAACCTTAGGAAGCGAACTTTACACAGAGGACGAAGCGAAGAAGAATGTTGGAGATGGGTTTGTAACTTCCCGTAGCATAGTCCACGAGCATTCACTTTCCAAGCTCAGCGCCAACTATATAGAGGCCAGCTTGCGAGAAGAGGAAGAGATGTTCAAGCGAATCGAAGAGAAGGCCCTTATGCTCAAGCAGAAGGAGAAGAAGGGTAGACAAATCCTCAAACAGATTCGCAAAAATACCGAATGCATGCCTCAAGAAGCTTCAAATGTGACTGCCAGTCTCTCAGCCATTGCGCCTATGAAGTCTCCAAAGTCCAAACTAAGCCATAAGAGAGGATAATCCTGCGATTTGCCACTCATCGATTCAAGACTAAACTCTGAGGGTCTTCACGACCTCGAAAAAGTAAACAGTGAGTTCAAAAATGAATCAATGAACTTGTCAGTTATGGAGAAATCGTGTGAGACCATTCAATTTGCACCCCAACTATCTGAAATGCATTCGCAACTTGATCGTTTGAAGGAAGAACTAAGCCAAAATAAACAATAGTTGGAGAAAAAGAATAACACAATCAAAGGATTAGAAGAAAAAACTGAACGGCTATCAGCATAGCTCAAATAATCAGTCATTTCACTTCAAAGGTAGCAATAGATAGCGTTAAATCTGAAACAAGAAAACGGTCTTATCACAAAGACTCGCAAAGACCAGCTATAGCAATTATAACTCAACTATCAGCAGCAGATATCAAAAAAAGACTTGTAAATGCTTGAACTAGGCTCCACTATCTCCAGCCAAACCATGAAACTTCGCGACTTATAAGCTAAGTGCTTGAAGTTATAATAGCAGCTATCTAAAAATAATGATGAAGTCCAAGCGCTTCAAAGGCAAGCAAAAACAAAGAACCAGGAGTATCATTAAACAAAGAGAAAGCTTGAGAGAGACATTGCTCAGCTCACAGAGGAGAGGAGAAAGTCAGAACAATCCTATCTGAAGGAAACTCAAAATCTTAAAGCAAAGGTATAGCAGCAGACCAATGAAGAGAAGGGAAGAGAAAAGCTAAGATTGAGCGAAATTGCACAGAAAGAGCAGAATTTGAATGTAATAAGTAACCAGCTCAAGTTGAAATAGGCATAAATCTCTAGCAAGCTGGGCGAGCAATAGCTATCTTACAAAAAGGAAAGATAACAGCTATAAATCCTGAATCAGTCATTAAAGGATGAAATAAATAAGCAAAATCAAGCTATCTCCAAACTATCACTCGCTAAATAAGAAATCTAATCAGCCAATAAGACGCTTCAACTATACCTCGCCAACGCTGAGGAACACATACGCAAAGTGGAGGAAAAATACCACTCTGCCAGCAAGGAACTCACTGAAAAGAACCTATCCTATGATTTCCTATGGATGCAACTCAAAGAGGAGGAGGATAAGAACAAACTGCTGGAAGAACGCCTCAAGAGATCGAAGCAAACTCATGAGCAAGAGGGAGAGCCTCATGGGTCGCTCCTCCAGTCTTCTGAAAACGAATCTCCAACGAAGCCAGAAGAAAAGGAACTCAACCACATCCTATCCTCTTCGACGCTGAAGGATATAAAGGATTTGCACGGAATGATCGGACAGGGAAACAGCAGCAAGGACAATAGATCTCCCAGCGAAAAAGAAGTCAAAATGCCTTTCAGCCATAAGCCCAGCCTCAACTTACCGTTGCCACTACTTGCTGACTCAAAATGTTCCAACTAAGTGGAATAGCCTGAGCAAGAGGTGGTTCTCGAGTAGGTCCAATCTACAAGTAAGCAATCCATTTAGCATAGGCTGCAACATGCTGCTAAAGAACGAGATAAGCGATGCCTTTTCCGAGTAAAATGACGAGATCTTCTAGATGGCTTCAAACAACAACAGCAAAACTTCCAAGATGTAATCCTCGGTGGGAGCCTTCAGCGAATACTCCCGAGCCAAAAGCACCCAATCGGCCCTATCGCACAGCCAGTTGGAGAAGGAGTACCAGAACAAGATGAAGAACAGCAAGTTGCTGGCGAAGCTGGGCAAGCTCAAGGCAAAGAAGTGAGCAAGTTAGAATGTTATACTATACACCTTTTTGATTGCCTCATCAGATGTAGTGATCACTCGTCCTGGTAGAGCAGCTGCTTCTCCTCCTCCAGCACCTCCATCAGGTCCGCCCTCGTGTCGAACTCGATGTCCGCCTTCTGGAAGATGTAGGAGTTGTCCTCCTCCTCTTCCTCCTCGATCGGCACTGCGCTGAAGGGCGTACGTGCCAGCATCTTGTTGATGTATTCGTTTTCCGACTCCACCTGCTTCTCTTTCATCGATTTGGAGCTGCGTGCGCGTCTGCGCAACTTGTCGTACTTGTCCTCCACCTGCCAGCTGACCCACATGGCCCCCGAGAAGAAGAGAGTGATTATGGCGATGTGCCTGTTCTCCTTCACGCGGGACATTCGCAGCAGAGTCTTCTTACTGCCTGCCACGCCGGCCTGCAGTCGCTCCCACGTGGATGCCCACCAAGCTTTTGCCTGCGCTCCACTGCTAGCATTTGCAGGCTCGCCTTCTCTATTCAGCAGCTCCATGGTTCTTTCTCTCTTTTTCTCTGCGGATTCGGTTTCGATTCGTTTGAGAATATCCTGTGGGGACTACTTCTTGTTGGGGCCTTACATATTATTATAAGGAATTGACCAACTGGCCATACTTATATATAATGAGTGACGAAGAAGCACCCATCTACGCTGACAAGGAGGCCTTGGAGCAAGCCGTTTGCGATAGAGACAAAGAAGCCAATAACCAGCCAAGACTGAAGGATTCTTTTCTGTACCTTAATGGCTACAACCTCCTCCTGGAGGAACTGCAAAGACAGCATATTCGTGTAAGCTAGACTATCCAATACCTATAGAGGCAGAATTAGCTATTAGATGTATTCAAAGAAGAGACCTTGTATAAGTTAGGCTAAAATACAAAAGCAGTGATTCGGTAACAGTTGGGCGAAGCCAATAGGGAGGCGCTTCGGGATCTCAGAGAAATCAAAAACCTGAATACTAATATCGTGGAGATGCTGCTCAGCCAAGAGCGAAGGATGAGCAAGATATAGGCTGCTTTGGAGAGCGTCCGAGCTGCTGTCAGTGGGGTGTGATATTAATGATATTTTGAGTACTTGCATGGTAGTTTATCAATATATGGGTAAATGCCGCACGAAGTAGAGCAGGCTGGACACAGGAGGACGCTCCTTGCATGAAGAAGGAGGTGCATTCTTCCCCTATTACTGCTTCGTTTAAATCTCTAAAGCAAGCGGTTTAATCACTTCAGTTTGTTTTTCGCTTTGCTTTTCTTTGACTCTGTCCTTCAACGTCCTTATCTTCTGTGTAAGTTTGAACACTATTTCTGGTTCTTTCTTTTTGGGTTATTCTTGCTGTGGAAGTTGTTCGGGGAAGCTTTCCAGGTCATCATCTATCAGCAAATCAAGGCATTCCTTATTTCTGCGCATGAAGCCGAACTCGATGGGAGCCCTGGCGCGAATGCCTGCTGGATGATTTACGATGTTGGTTTCTTCTGCGTACTGGCGCCGTGCGTTTGGAGTGAAAGCGGGGAAGAGGGAAGCCACTGCCTCCACCTCGGGGAAGTGGCGGTGGATTTCGCTGTTATTAAAGTAGTTGTCCAAAATTACGAGTAGCTTTCGCAAGAAAACGCCTTTTTCGTTTCGGTTGCGCTGACGAGGAGCCTACTGAGAGAGTTTTTGCACCATCTCCTGCATGTGCAGCTGGTGATCCGAAAGAACTCCGTAGAGAGTGTTGGGGGATATCTTAATAGCGGGGTCTGGATGCTTCTCGGCGATCCGCTCTTCCTGCAGCAAAACTAGCTCCACCAACGTGCAAACCAGCTGCAGCATTACTCCTGTGAACTGTCCTCGAGCCACGCCCCACTACATACCGCCAAATTTACCACCAATACACGCACTGCCTACAGCCGCTCATCTCTAGCGATGCCCCAGTAAAACTCTCCGAAGCGGGAGTGTCTGGCCATCCCCACCAGCAGCTCCATCCAGCGCACTGATAGCAACTTCTACGCCTCAGCAAGATGAGAAGTTCCTGCAGCCAGTTTGGAAAAAGCTGCAAACAATCCCTATACCTGGTAGAGAAGAGTGGGCCTGTAGATGCTTTGACTGCCTTCCTGGGGGTCGTCCTGGTTCATGCGGAGGACTACCATCGCCAGGTAGGAAATAGCGTTGAGGACGGCTGGCGAGGATTTGGCTGCAGGGAGGAGGGCGGAGAGGTGGAAGGCTATCTCCTCAGCAGAAACAATCACGTCTGAAAGGCGCTGCAGTTCGGAGCGCGCTTCATCGGGGTCACTGTATCGGCTGGCCTGGAGGATCTGGTCGAGCGCGTCCACCACTTCCAGCGAAGAGGATAGCGAGATGTCCGAGTGCAGCTTCTGCAGAAGAAGAGGGACCAGCATCTGCCTGGCCTCGTGGGCTGCAGGAGGCATGTGGTCATCATCGTCGGTGACTAGTTTGGCGAGGAGCTGTGCGATGCCGGGGAAGTGTGAGATCTGTGAGACTCTGGACATGACGTCAGGACAGTAGCGTAGATACTCGAGGAGGGCTCCTAGTCGCTTGCGCACCAGTACTTGCAGGCATTTGGCAATATAGTTAACGCAATTCTCTTCAAGTTCCTCTCCCTGCAGGTACTCCATAATGCGGTTGAGCCACTTGTAGCGTTCGCTTTCGGAGGGGCCTTCTGCGGACTCGGTCTAAATCTCCTCTGCGATTTCGGCATCATCATCGCTTTATGTATGTTGGGGGTGGTTATTGGGGAGGAGCAAATCGACGACTGCATCGTGGTCGGAGGTGAGGATGTCGGCTGCGATGAAGGTGAGGGTTTTCATTTGCGGGCTGGCGCTCTGGTGCATGGGGCACTTGAGGCCGAGCGCGATGAGGCGATCGGTGAAGGAGTCGTTCCTACTGCAAAAATTGACGAAAAGACGCATCTCCTGCCTGATCTTGGCGTGGATGCCGCCGATACTCAGCACCTCCTCCAGGCAAAGGTCATCCCTCGCCAGCACCTCAGCCAGCGATAGTCCCTCCAGTTGTTCTGTATCTTCCTGCCCCGCAATCATAAACAATCAATATATCAGCTGGCAGCAGCATCCCCGGAGGTCTTGTTGATATGGAGCTTAAATGGTAGTGAAATATCTTATTGGATTATTTGTTATGAAGGGAGGATAAGGAGGAGTCTACCACACCGTACTCGATTCCGAGCGGGAGGCCTTCACCAAGCACGTCAATGAAGTGCTCAAGGACGACAAGGACATCAAGGCGCGTCTGCCCATCAATGAGAAGGAGATCTTTGATGCAGTAGGCGACGGCGTCATTCTTTGGTATTGAAACTTCCACGCAGCAAGCTCATCAACTCCGCCGTCTTCGGAAAGGTCCCCCCCATCTCTCCTGCAGCCATCAACCTGAACTGCAATAACATCTACCACAAGATCGAAAACCTCAATCTCTCCATCGAGTCGGCCAGGTCCATCGGATGCACAGTCATCAACATCACCCCCACGCTCATCATGGAGAAGAGAGAACACATCATCCTGGGACTCATCTGGCAGATCATCAAGGTAGAAGAAATCACACGTAGATCTACATCACCAACCAAATCACACTCAAGAGATACCCTGAAATCATCTTGCTCAGAAGAGAAGATGAACCTGAGGATATCATGAGCAAGTTAGGCTACGAGGAAATCTTGGTGCGTTGGGTGAACTACCACATCAAGCGTAATGGTGGCGACCGAGTCATCAAGAACGTAGGCAACGACATGGCTGACGGCTATGGCTACGGTCATATCCTCCGTAACGTCGCCCCTTCCCTGCCCGCCAACTACTTCGATCTCGACAAGGACGCCCGCGCAGTCAAAGTCATCGAGACTTGCAAGGCCGAAGGTATCCACCCCCCAGTCAATCCCAACGACATCACCTCGGCAATCCCCGCCTCAACACCCTCCTCCTCGCAGAAATCTTCAACAACCGCCACGGACTCGTCATCGAGCACGAGAAAATCGTGGAATTGCCCGCAGAGCCAGAGACTGACGAGTCCCGGAGATTAGGGTCTTCAAGAACTGGATAAACTCGCAGGGCATTGAGGAAGTGTATGTTAACTATCTGATCGATGACCTGAGGACTGGCACGATCCTACTGAAGGTGATTGACAGGCTGAGGCCCAACCTGGTCGACTGGAAGAAGCACTCCAACAAATCACCAGTCGCATCCACATCATCCAGAACTGCAACTACGTCGTGGACATCTGCCGAGACCAGCTGCAGGCCAAGATCGTGGGCATCGGAGGCATCGATATCGTCGACGGCAAGACCACTCTGGTCTTGGGATTGGTCTGGCAGATCTGCAAGCTCTACTGGGCGGAGCGCGTTGGAGTCATCAACGAGGAGAAGCTGCTGGGATGGGCCAACGAGCGCGTCCCCGAAGAGCACCGGGTGAAGAACTTCAAGGACAAATCCCTGAGGAACTGCCAGTTCCTGCTGCACCTCATCGACACCATCCGCCCAACATCGTCGACTACAGCAAGGTGCCCAAGGGCGACTCGGAGGAGGAGCAGATCGCCAAAATCAACTATACCATTTCGCTCGCCCGTAAGCTGGGATGCCAGATCATCGCCCTGTGGGAGCACGTCAACGAAGCCAACGCTAGGTACCTGTCTCTCTTCGTGGCTGAGCTCGAGTATAACTTCAAGAAACACGCCAAATGATCACCATCTCTGGATCATTAACACCATCATACCATAAATCAATAACATGTTGGATTGGTCCTATGCAGAAATGCCTAGATAGGTGTTTCAGCATCAATCGTCCTTGAACTTGTCCTCCTCTTCGAACTAGATGTCCTTAAGACCGTGCTTTTTGCGGAAATTGCGAATGTCCATCTCGTATCTGTGGGCGAACCGTTTGGCTTGTCCTTTGAGGAAGGCATTGTACTCCTTGAGGTTGGGCTGATGGTACTTGCTCTCTCCTTTTTCGATGAGGCGCGGGAGGGTGGTGGACGCGGGGTCTGAAACTTCTGGGTCGGAGTGCAGCATCTTGATGATGCCGTTGACCAGGATGAGTATTGAGTAGCCTAGCTTCCAGTTCTCCTTGTTTAGCAACTTGTAGCATACCTTTCCCCCTGCAACACGTGGAAGTGCTCAAAACCGTCCAATACCCACACCTCAGGCGGTTCATAGGGGTATTTTTCGCCAGCTTTTACTCTCAATTTGTAGTTGCCGCCTTCGAGACTGGTGTACTCCTTGCCTTCAAAGATGACGATCCACTATCCAGGTCCTCTGTGTCGTTGCTACTCGCCAGCAGAACAGCTCTGATGGCTGGTTCCACCTTCTCCTCGTCCTCCTCCTCCAAGGCTTACAGCATCTCGTCGTACTCGTTGGCCAATCTCTTCTGCCTTAGCTCTATCGCCATCAATACTTATAACCAACCATCGCAGAAGCATTCCACCTGATGCTCTCCGTGTCCTGCCTCGATCCGCCCTATAATTTTATTCATGAAGCCGAGCGAGAAGGCAAGCAGCAAGCAGGTGCTGCCATTGAGTCTCCCCCAAATCCGACCAGCAAAGTCGCTGCCTGCCATCCGTCCCCTCAAAGAGTTCGACCTGCGTTGCGTTAACATCCGCATGCGGCCCTACGACCCATCAAACGACAAGTTTCTTTCCCAATTCTTCCAGAGGCAGAGTCGCATCCGGGCTCTCTCTTCGGAGCCGCTCCAAAAGTCTCTCAAAACAGAGCCGAACACAACCGAGCGGAAGAACAGCGCAGAACAACTTTACAAGGGAAGGTAACGGAAGAGAAAGAACTTACTCACCTAGCAAAGTCGAACCGAAAACGTGAAGGAGCTATCTAAGCAAGACTTTAATAGCTTTATGGAGAGCATGAGATAGCGGGTCACCAGCAAGCAGTACAAGTGATACATTTTTACTCATCTTCGCAAACAGACCATACCCTTCAATCCGTAAATGCAAACAAAGGTAAAGCTGAACCATTTTTTGGATAAGATTTCAAATAATTATGAATAATTTACATCAATTTTACTTTTCCTTCTCCATATTGATTGGAGGAGGCTCCAAAAAAAGAGAAGCTTCGATATACTCCGAACCGGCAATCAAGAGAAGACCACCGATTATGCAAATTTCCTCTGTTATTTTGAGCATAAATCGCGGTATGATGGCATTGGGAGGGATGCTAAAGTAGATCCACAGGGCCAATCCGGCAGAACAGATGACTTTGGGGAGGATGTTGCGACTTAGAACGCACAGTGCCGAGTGAATAGGCTGAAGATGATGATGTTGGTGAGATAGAGACGCAGGAACTCCTTGGTCCTCTCGTCGACTGCGAGGCCATTGATATTTGCTTGGACTGTCTCGTGGAAGGTCTTCTGGAGGATGTCTCGGTGGAGTGCAGGTACGCCAGCATGACTAGATAGGCCGATATGCCAGCTTGGCCACGAGTAGCACCATTTATTATATATGGATAGTTAGTCGGGCGCAGGCGTACAGGGAGCGTGCAAGTTGGACGTGCAGGTGCCTAAGAAGCGCTTCTGCTGCGGAGCTGCCAAACGCCTCAAGGATAAGTGTCTGCGTTTTCACCAAAGCGAGGAGAAGTGCATCGACTTCATCAAAGGTAGTCTTGCCCTCACGTAGGCCACCAGGAATGCGTCATCGTCAAACGTCATTCGAAAGCACCAGCAAACAACCGTCAATAACTGTGATATTTGCTGCTTTCAGTATTTATTAACTCGAATCAAAGACTCAACTTTATGCTTACTTTCCAAAGATCTCTTCACCGGCCAAACTGTATGAAGTTTTATAGATGAGATCGGATGAGGGCGGATGGGAGGGCGTTATATACGTGTGTGTGTGGTTTGTTCAAGATATAATAATTTTAAAAATGGGCCTCGTCCAGAAGATTCTCGTAGTCGTTCTTGTCCTCTTCTCCCTCCTCTCCGCAGCCACCGCACAGAAAGGAGCTGCCAAGAAGGTCGCCGCCCCAAGAAACCCGAACCCAAGAAGGCCGATAAGAAGACCAAGAAGCAGGCTGACGATGATGCCGATGAGGACGACGAGGATGAGAAGCCAAAGCCTAAGAAAGACGCCAAGAAAGCCGAGTAAAAGAAGCCCGCCCCCAAGAAGGCTCCCGCTAAGGCTGCCCCCAAGAAGGGAAAATGATGAGATATGGATTTGGATTCGATCTACTCTCTGGAAAAAATAAATTTAAACAACCACGATTATCAGCGGTGGAGGCTGCGAAGGCCAACAGCGCAGCTCGCCGACCTGCCGGGGTACTTTCGCTCCTTGATCTTCCGCAGCTTGCTGAAGAGCCGTTTTTCGCGAGTGAGATGGGCGGTTTCCCACCGGCTCAGGATCTCAGCCCGCTACAGCTTGAGTGCCTGGCTCTCCCGCTGCCAGTCGTACTCGCTGAACTTGGTCTGCTCGATACGGGAGTGCGCGTCTGCTAATTTATGTTTGATTAATCGCTGCTCATTGACCCAATTATCATGATGAAGCTGCTGCTTCCGTCTCGAGTCGATCTCCATGTTTATTCCTTTTCCGCGCAATATGGTGCTCAATTCCCTATGGATAGTATTCTGCGTGTGATGCGCAAATTCATGAAAATCGATTCCTTGGCCTCTTTTTCTGTAGCCCGGAGTCAAAACACTTACATTTTCCTTCTCATGTTCGGCCTGTGCTTCCATCTAAGACAGCTAGAGCGGCAGCTGACGCAGAAAAGTTACTCCAAATTCACTGATCTGGATTCGGTTGGGGTAGGGTGCAGGCTTTTCTTCCATGAATAAATTCGAATATAAATAGAATATGCTGTAGTTGGACCTGCATTCATACCGATGTCTGTATCCCATCGACTGCCTTCCCGGAGTGGCCCTGAGAGGGCTACTTTGAATAATAAGGGGATGAATCAATAAACTATCTTTTTGCCGACTTCGAAGCAGAGGAAACCGAATGCGTTAACCACACACGCCCTCGCCATCATGATTCCGAAACCTCTGAAGAACACTTGATATCCCTTCTTCATCTCCTCAGCTGCGCAGTGAAGCGACCCACGGTAGACCGGCTTAGTCAGCGAATCGCCCTGGAGCAGGGTCTTGATGTAATCGACGGGATAGATGAAAGCCCAAAAACCGATACCTGCGCAAGCTCCGGCTAGGAGTGATCCTGCAAGATTGACTTGTCCCTTGTGGGTGAATTCCTTTATGACTAAGTCATAAACGCCGAAATAGAATCCGAGACCGACGGACTCCCTGATGACTGTTGGAAGGAAGCCTAGGTAGAGCTTGCGTAGGCCATGCTCCTGCAAAATGGTGGTCGCCATCTTGATTGATCCGACTCCTTTTTCTTTGTTGAGGGTGACTTTGAAGCGGGCGTGGTCGAGAGGGGTCTTCGTAGAGGAAATCTTACGACGATGAGTGCGCTGGGAAGTCCACAAATGAGACCGGAATAGAAAGAGTATATAGCGTTAAGGTTTCCTTCCGAGTCCGCATACCGTGTTTTCATAAGCTTCTTGAGACTCTCCACGAAGCCGAACTGAACCGAGACTTGCGCGCCGACTCCAAGAAGAGGGAAGAGCATGCCCTTATAGAGAGACAAGAGTCCTTCTTCCTGGATGGTTTTTCTGAAGGCATGGATGTAGCCCTGATTGTACTCTTCCGGCTTGGAAATAACCTTGATCTTGATGTTTTCGAAGGGCAACATGCTGATCACTTGCCCCCATCCGCTCATGCAGCCGCAGAAAAGGTCCTTTGCCACTTCAAGAGGTGTTGTCATTCTATCCAACAATTAATTAAGATATCATCTCCAGCATTATAACCGTCTTAAACAAGGATTTTTGATAGACCTACTGAACCTTTAAAAAAAATTGCATTTTATTGCGCAAATATGGCATAAAGCATCATTTTGGCTGGTTTGTGCCTCCCACGATTGTGACAAATAGATATCCGTATGAGGCGCCGCCGCTTCTCTCCATCTTTATGTATGTGGTTAGGTTCTTCTCCGTCATCACTCCGACGAAATGGACATGCGAATCAAGCACTAAATAGCTATCGCCATAGGGCAGCACAGTGAAGGTCTGTCCGTGGCGACCCAACATCACGTAATCCCACTCCTTGCGAAGCTTCAGCTCGCTAATAGGAGTGTGCTTGCGTCCATTGAACTCTTGCAGTGCGAATGGAGGGATGTATGGTGCGAGCTGCAGCATGATGATTTCGTTTTAGCTGTAGGTGAGTTTGGTTAGGGAAAGCCGTCGAGTGTCAATCTGAGCATGTCTTAGTTATCTGCATTTTCCCACAGGGCAGCTGGCCATGCTATCTTCTCATTTCTGTGCCGACTGCGATGCAACTATTGTAGAGATCTGCAAATTGGCCTTATCAGTGCGTATAGCTACAGAAGCTCTTTCCTATTGAGGACGAACTGGGTGGAGCACCATGAGCACTGATTGGCGACTGAATTGAATTAGGAGTCGGTTTGGCACAGGACTTCCACTTTGCTATCCTCTTCTATGAGTTCCTAGAAGTAAGTGAGGTCTGTCTTCATGCAGAATATGAGTGCAAGTAATTATTATAAAGAGTAAATTATTTGCAATTTAATCCAGCCTAAATCTAATAAATACCATTCGCATTATACTCATATTGGTAGAATTATCAGTAAGGACTGATGAGACCTATGCCAAGCTATGATATTATTGTTTGAATGATAAAGTAGCTTGGAAACCCATTTTCCTTCTCAATGTTGGAATAAGATGGGGAAAAACATCAAAATCTGTAATCCAATTCGATATGACTAATCCCCTAGCATCCCATCTAAAAAAGCTAAGTGATAGAGATCCGCCAGTCCTTGCCTAGGCTTCGAATCGGTAAATTTGGTGCCTCACTGATATTATAATCCATTTATATGATCGGCGAGGCTAAATAATTTTCTGTATTTCAAAAACAACGCCCATAGTTCGTGAAATCCGGCCCAACCAGAGCAGCGCAAATACCATTATTTGGGACTAGGAACAAGAGTTAGAAGAAAAGTGTTAAAAAGGTTCTTCCATCTTGCTGCCCCTCACTAACGAAAATTCTCAATCAAAATCAATCCGTCTGTAGGAACTCAAAGGGAGGAGGAGCGAATATCAATGGTATGGCTATATCAAGCTGCACTCCTTTTATCCTGAACAAAACTTCTGATTTTTAAGCATTATAAATTAATATGGTCGTTTGTTGCATTATCCCCTTCAGAGCATCCCAACATGCATTGTCTTCTCACTTTTCCGACCTGTAAGTTTATAGATGGTAGGTGCTACTTTTTATCTTGGTTTTTTCTATACTGTCGGAAAGCTGAGGGATCACCAATCAAAGGAGAGGATTGACGCCATGGCGGGAGTTCATGGGCGGGATATGGGTGGGTGGCGTTCTGACGCTGATGATTATAGCATTTTGTATATATCGATATCTTATGCAGGCAGTTGCACCCACTTCGCTCCCTCCGCCATCGGGCAAAGGCAAGCTACGTTGGCTTTTGCTTCTAGCCATCTTGGGAGCTGTTTTCGCTGTATTTTACTTCGGAGGAGTGGAGGTCCATTAGGCAATCCCATCTGCTCTACGACACCTTCGATGTCTCTCCCGGGCACGCTAAGCTCCTCAAACAGCTGAAGAAGAGCAAGCTGAGCATCCTCTGGGGGAAGAAGGAGGACGGCCTGTTCCAGTTCGCAGAACATTTCGCCAACAAACTGGTCCTCGATGGTCGCACTGTCTTCCTCGAGGATGTTGGACAGGATAACTACGTGATCTACCAGCTGGCCAAGTCCGCAAGAGTGCAGCTCGACGACCTGCTGGGGTGGGAGCAGGGAGAAGGAGACTGGATCGTCACCTCGTAAACCGGAGAACTTATTCCCGAAAGCGTGATTTCGAAGATTAGGTAGGGCAACCAGAGTCCAAAATCCTCATCGTCACCACTTCGCGCAGGCAACTCGTAATTGCATTTCTACTTAGAACTCAGGCTTCAAGGTGTTCGAGTTCCCAGAGATGGAGGAGCATGAAGTTGAGGAAGCGATCGAGCGCAACTTCAAAGTGAGCGAAAACACTGCAGACATCCTCTTCGATACTTTGGATCTGCTGAGGGGGTCCTCAAGGGCCTCAACATTGAGGAGTTCAGCCAGGAGGCCTTCCTCGGATAGAGTTATAGGTCTTTGGATGAGTTGGACAAGGAGGACAACCGCATCCTTAAGGACTTGTGCAAGAAGGGAGAAGGAACTCAGATGGAGAGAGGCCCAAACTTACTGAACTTGGCGTCATCTTCTTCGAAGGAGAAAATTACTGGCTCAATGCAGAATCCAGACTCAACTACGAACTGCACAAAAATCTGAATTGCATCAACAAGCTCGTCTCCGAAGAGATACTGCAGGCTGTTGAGGAAGAGAAGGAAAGATGGCTGCTGAGGAGGAGCAGAAGGCCGAGGAGGAGAAAGAGAGGGCGAAGCTAAGGACTCAAAGAAGAAGGGGAAGAAAGGCAAGGGGAAGAAGTCAGGTGAGCTCTGAGTGCCTCCTCATCTATTTTGGCCATAATCTATCATAAAATGATGCCATCAGTTAGGATAGGGCGGTCGTTCTGAGAAGCGTTGTTTTTCTCCCATTTCTCGTTTGATGGCGTCGATCTTGCTGGCAAGGTACTGTTCGTATTTCCCTCGCGAAAGGCTGCGATATTTTCCTCCAGCAGTCGATTTTGGATCCTGGTTATTTTGAGCGCATTGTCGTCGTGGAGCGTCGGCAACGTGTTGTTGGTCAAATGCCCTAAAAATTTCTACAGAATTAGCTGCTCTCGGAGGAGTTCACGAGGCGTGAGGGTGTTGAGGGGTGGCGGACTCTCCACTATATTCTAGTTCTGCATAATAATATCAAATTAAATTTTCATACAAAATGCAGGGGTTGGGGTTGGGGTTGGGGTTGGGGTTGGGGTTGGGGTTGGGGTTGGGGTTGGGGTTGGGGTTGGGGTTGGGGTTGGGGTTGG